>NC_142584.1:77584249-77735765 GCF_965207765.1 Zootoca vivipara | reverse complement strand
CCTGAATAAACCAAGAAGAATGAGGGAAGGGGTTTGGTCAGATCCGTTCATCTGGCCGCGGTTCAAGTCAGCAAACAGAAGAGAAAAGAAGCTTGCTCTTTCCTATGCACCCCCACTCTCCCTACCCCCCGTCATCACGGTTCATATACCAGACATGGTTCATATGACAGCTAGGCTGTACAGTATTTAGACAAGACAGCACAAGGAAATACAGCATGGTAAAAAGGCAAATACTGCATCAACCCAAAGTCAGGGGTGGGGTGAGGAATCTCATTGTTTATTTACTGCCCACTTTCTTCTGAAGAGCTGAAGGCAGCACACAAGGTCCTCCACCCACCGCTTCCTAGCCTTGTAACAATCTTGAGTGATTAATCCAAGGTCACATGCCCTGTGAGCTTTGCAGTGAATGGATGGAGCTTTGAACCACCTGCTTCTCCTCAGTCCTGGTGCCACTTTAAACAGTCCTGGCTTCCACCAAATAATTATGGGAGCTGTAGTTTGCTATGGGTCCTGAGACTTGTTAGGAGACCCTTATTCTCCTCACAGACCTACAGTTCCCAGAGTTTCACGTGAAGAGGGACTGGCTGTTAAACCACTCTGGAAATTGTAACCGGGGGAAGGGAATAGGGGTCTTCTGACACCTCTCAGCACCCATAGCGAACTATAGCTCCTTCAGTGGGACTGGGGGCAATTTGAACCTGGTGCCTCGCAGGGCCGGGGCAAATGCAGCTTGTTGTTTTTTAAAAAATGTATTTATTAAAGATTTTCTCAAACAACAAAACATACAAAAATACAAAACACACAAAGAAAATTACAAAACATAAAAAAGAAAAAACAAGAATACAAAAAGAATACAAAAAAGATACAAAAATGCAAAAACAAAAATTCTAACTATAACCCTTATTTCCAATCTATTGACTTCCTCATTCCACCTCCTTCTGCGATTCTTTACATATCCTCCGTAGTAAACTCTAAATCTTTTATATATACCAGGCATCTCCAAACTTCGGCCCTCCAGATGTTTTGGACTACAATTCCCATCTTCCCCAACCACTGGTCCTGTTAGCTAGGGATCATGGGAGTTGTAGGCCAAAACATCTGGAGGGCCGCAGTTTGGGGATGCCTGATATATACTAATTGTTACTTTATCTATACCTTAATTCTTTAATCTTTTATATCTTATCCTTTTATATTCTATCTAGGTCTTACTTCTTAATTAAATTGTCCTTAACTTCTATCAATACTTATTTCACACCATTGTATTATCTACAACCTCTATTTTATCTCCCTCACTTCCACTAATATCTCCAATGCAGCTTGTTCTTCCCTCCACACACTGGGCACTGGCAGCAGAGGGAATCAGGCTCAGGCAAACCCCACTCTCAATATACCATCAAGTGAAGGAGCCATTGTGCTCTGGCCCTCAAACCGGTCCTGGGTGATGGATCAGTACATTGCCGAGCCCTAATTGTGATCCAGTTGAAATCCATGAGCCTTAAGCACAAGTGGTAACCTATGGGAGGTTTTAAAAACCCACTTACAATTCCAGAATCAGGACTATGTGGTTGTGTGCTTGAGTATTTTCACGTGCTCATACCTGTGAATGAAAATCACCAGTCTGAATGAAAGCCGTCAATTTTGCGCATCACCCACCCACCCACCCGCTGCTTTTTAAAAACTGCTACATTTTGAACTTGGGACTTTCTACTTCAAGTACGAGTTAGTGCCAGAAGCTACCATTTAATTATTAGACTAGGGATAGCTGAGAACTGCGGCACCTTCCAGCGAAGCTGCCAACCGTCCTTTGCATCCCCTGTTATTAAGATTAATAATTCATTAAATAGCAAGGAATGAAATGGAACTAGACAACAATTCATCTCGCCATTTATTTAACTAATTTTGCCTCGTTGGTTTGAGCAGCGAAGGGGAAGGGGGAAGCCTTATTAAAAACCAACACGCTGCCATCGTCCTTCTTTTAATTTTTTTTTAAAAGACAACCGGTTTAAAATCAATAACCTTTAGCACAGCTTAATTCGCTTGTGACACAATACTTGGCAAATGTTGCTGCTGATGGAAGCGATGGCAGCCCTGAGGCAGCAAAAGGAACATTTCAGGTTTTTTGCTTCAGAGAAGGAAAATGGGGGCAAGCTTTGCTTTTTTTTTTTTAACCAGACCTAAGGTCTGTATTATACATTACATCTAAGGACATGTAATGAAACAGCCAATGTAGATTGGGAAAGGCTGTGCCTACTGGAGACAATCAAAAAGTGAGTGGCGGGGGGCATAGCCTTGTCTTCAATCAACATTTTGCCACTCCAAAATCTCTCTCTCTCTCTCTCTCTCTCTCTCTCTCTCTCTCTCTCTCTCTCTCTCTCTCTCTCTCTCTCTCACACACACACACACACACACACATACACACAGTGTACCGTTGTCTTCTGTTATATTCTTAAAAGTATGCAGAATTATTTCACATATTTCACATGCATTTAACATCCCAGGGGAAACTGCTGGTAGGATTTCTCACTCAATTCTCATTCCACAAACCACTCTCCCTTCATGGCTCTTGTATTTTGTGAGAACGAGAAACAGTGGGGAAGGGAAAATCCAGGAGGCCTGATGTGCTACAATCTGTTGGGGTGTGTGTGTGTGTGTGTCCTGTTTTGCCACCTGAGGCAAAATGGGGAAATGCCACTACCCTGCCCCGCCCCCTGTGAAGCCTACCTTACCTGGGTTGTGTGGCAGCATCTGCAAAGCGGTGGCAGCAGCGGGTTCTGGTGAGATCTCGTGAGATTTCTGCGAGATCTCACAGGACACTGGCACTGCTTCTCCACTAGTGGCAGAGGCAGCTGAGCATGTGGGAAGTCCATTGCATGAGCAGTATGGCAGAACTGGATACAACCTTAGCTATTGTTAAACAAACAAACAAACAAACACTGACAAGGGACCCAAAGATGTTCTTTTTCTTTCTGCATCTCTCTTCTGCAAGGTACTCTGCACATGCTCTGGAACCCAAGATTCTACTCAAGCAGCTAACAATGTAGCAAGCTAGGCTAGACTGATTTTATTTGCAAACCCAAGTGTGTGAAAGGAATGGTTGCCTTTTCTTTCCCCTAATAAAATTCTTTATGTTTTGACATTTCGCTTCTTGGGTTTCCAAAGGCAATTTTCTGGGATTTCTCACTAAAAACTTTACCCATGTACTGACTGCATGGTCATTAATGCTATCCCTTGAGATGTGTGGAGGAATGTTTTACAAGGTTTTATAAGTTCTGTGTCCACTGGGTTTGGGAAGCAAAACATCCAAAGCTTATTTCTCTTGTTTATTGCTGGGTTGCAGGAAAAGGTTCCTGGGAAATAGGGCTCAGACATAGGAGCCAACTCGTAGGCGCTGAGGGGTCTTCACACTCACACCCCATAAAATATTTGAGGGGGCAAGCCCAGAGGTATCCATTTTGGCCTCAAAAGTCACCCACGATGCCCCATTCCCATGTAACCAATGATGGAAAGCACAGATCATATGCCTGAGAAGGAAGGAATAGGGACCAAATTTAACTGCTATTTCTTTTGATCCCCGATCTAATTCTTTACAACTGAAGCTAAATATAGAATTATGTTTTTACCAGAGCTGGTTTGGTTGGCTGCAAGCCATGTATGTTCCATCTGCATAAGTAATGGGAGTTGTTTTTTTCTGAAAGTTTCCCCCGCATCTGCCTCACAGGAACAAACACCCAATGGTTGTTGTTGTTTTTCACTCCCCCAAACTTAAAGCGAAGATGGCTTTTTGCAACTCTCACACTTTATCTCCAAGCTGCTTTTTTAAACACATTGTGGGCTGGAGGTTCTTTTATTAGTTCAGATGCTTAAAAGAACGATATTTTTTTTTGCAATATACAACCCAAAATCTCTCTTGCAGCCGCCACTTGTTGTTGTTTAGTCATTTAGTCGTGTCCGACTCTTCATGACCCCATGGACCATAGCACGCCAGGCACTCCTGTCTTCCACTGTCTCCCGCAGTTTGGTCAAACTCATGTTCGTAGCTTCGAGAACACTGTCCAACCATCTCGTCCTCTGTTGTCCCCTTCTCCTAGTGCCCTAGTGCAGCCGCCTAGTGCAGCCGCCACAGACGTGTATTTATTATTGAAATGAATCCAAATTATTGAAATGGGTCCAAATAGAAGGGAGCCTCTTTTGGGTGGTTCTGAGGGAGGCAGCTGCTCTAAACAGAGGTGTTTGGTGGAGTAGCAGATGGTGTGCATAAGATCTTTTAGACTGCAGCCTTTAGCTATATGCGGAATGAGGGCTTCTCTTTTATCTATCGCATTTATATCCCCCCTTCCTCCTCTGGTGTACACAGAGTTCCCTCATTTTGCCTTCCCAATTAACGCAGGAGGCTGCTCTAGCCAAAGGCCACCCACTGAGGTTTGTGCCTGTGAGAAGCAGTGGTTTCAGCCTGGGCTCGCTCACATTCAAGGCCGGCAGTCTGGTCACCGTGTCCCACACAGTGGCTCTCTTCAACGGTCAGGTGACTTTGACTGAATGGAATGCTGGTTTTCAAAGGGTTTCCTAATTCTCAGGCCCTCAGTGTCATAGGCCAGTGACTTTAATAGTCCATAAAAAGGAGAATACATCTCGCCTACTGCAATCATGTGTTTTAAAAGAACCACTTCATTCCACCTCAGCAAATGCCATTTTGCCAGTAGCAAATACCTTTAGTGCGAACTTCTAAATTATCCCTCTCATTACAGTATTAGTGGCTGATCAAAGGACTATGTGAACTTCTGCACCGTGCTCAAGCTATTTGTTTCCTCTTATTTATTAAAAAAGGATTTATCACCTGTTCTCCATCAAGTAAACGATAACAGGGCAAGCAAGGTCCATTAAAACGAACAGAACTTATTCACAGTTCAGACAACAGTGCATAGAAAAACTGGCCAGAGAAAACAAATCAAATGCAGGCCTCAACCACAAGTCTGGGTTTAAAGATGTTTCTTTGGCTAGCTTAGCAAAGGTTTACCGACTGGTTTGTTGGAGGGAAGGGCATTTCAAGGACAGGGCACTGCTACAAGCCCTCTCCCAGATTGCCACATGATGGATATTATTCAGCTGCCAAACAACACAGGAGGCATATCTTTAGGTTATGGCTACACTTTGTGTGTTCTTTTTGTGTGTCTTTAAAACCACTTGAAAAGGGAAGCTTAACGAAGAAAGAACATGAAAAGCCCTGGCCTTTGACACATCAAATACATGTTTTCAGGACCTGTCCTATTTCTATGATTGTAATGTGTTCTAAATTGTTTTAGGATTGTAAATTGTTGTAACCTGCCCTGGGACCTTAGGGTGAAGGGTAGGTAAGAAATAAAATAAATAATAATAATAATATGTAAGTTCTATCATTAATAATAACCACAACGATAATAATATACTAGATTGTATCCAGCTAAGTTATTGCATGTGCCACCACAACCCTCCAATACTGTTAAACCCTATCAAAGCTCCAAAGCAGAGCTATAAATAAGGAATCATGGTGGGAAAGTCAATCTAAAAGGGGAGGATGTGTGCGTGGCAAGAGTAAAAACCTCTGACTTTTCTATGGCTAGAATGCACAGAGTGGTATAGGGCTTCTCCAGACAGCCAATATATTGCACATTCATCCTGATTTTGTTGTCCCAAAGCCAATGCAGAGCTTAGATTAAATCCATTCTTTTCTGAACCTTCCTTCTGATATGTGACCAGGAAGATTATATGACAATGAATATTCATCTGGATTTGTTGGTGGGGTGTTTATGTATTTCTTTCTTTTTTTCTTTTTAAGTTAAAAAGATCTTTATTTCAAAATTTTAAAAGCATTACAAAATCATAACACAAAAAGAAAACCGATAAAGAAAAATTACAAAACTTAACAGAAATTATAAGCATATCCAAAAGCAAAACATAGCATATAAATAAATATACCACAACATTTAAGCATTTGTTCATTCTACACTTTCCAATGCATTTCCCCATCACTTTCCTAACTGCAAAAGTCTTTCTTTTTCTAAAACAAGATTTGTTGCACTAGGGTGTTGCACTAGGGTGACAAATCCACTTTAAATGCAGGAAGCTTTGCATGTGCTTGAATCCCTTCCACAAAGTTTTGATTGTTTGGAGATGGCCATAGTTTCTGAAGAACTATGCAGTACTGGGGGCAGCAGTGGAAATTACATTTCTCTTTTTTTGGTACAACAATGCCTATATTAGTGGTATTTTACGATTGTTTAAGTTATCCTTATAAAAGCATTTATATCAACCTGTGTTAGTAAGGAAATGCTTCATTTTGTTGCAGAGAGAGAGAGAGAGAGAGATGTATATGTCATACGTCATACATGCAAGTACTAGTTGGGTGTCAAATAATGTTGAAACCAAACAATATTTTAAAAGGAAGGTTTGGATTGCTGGATACACCCTCCAGATCATTTTGCTTATCCATAAATAGATTCACACTCCTCCCAAATGTAATAAAAGTCTGGGCATGTTTTATAGCAATGATAGTGTGTTTCAAATTATAAACTGCCTTTAGAGACTAGTTACTAATTAACCTCACAAACAGAACAAAAGCAGAAATATAGATAAAGGCAAGGAAATTAGAGCTTTTCAGATTGGCTCTTTTTAAAATGAACTTTAGCTTGGAGAGGAACATCATACTTCTTTTAGACTTCTTGAAGATATTAGCCTATGGTTGAAGGCACATTTCATTGTTTATGGGCTCCCACAACTCTGACTGTGCATTGAACAGGGTTGGCTTTATTAAGAACCAGGATATTTTGATAGCGGCTTTTCTGGTGGGTAAAATTAAAGTCGCTCAAAAGAGGCTATTCATGGAACTGAAGTACTGTTTGGGGTGATAGCTAGAGAAAGAATATCGTGGCATCTAAAGAATTGGGTGTCTACTTTCTTACTCATCTCAGATGCCCATTTTCTTGAAGAACTGTCTCTGCAGAGCATCTCCCTGGTGCAAATCAAGAGAAGAAAAAAGGCAGTTGAGGAGAAGGAAGAAGCAGGTTGCATATGAACAGCTCTTGTCCCTGTCCAGGAGGCTCATGTGCAGATGCTGTTCTGGAACTGCTTGAACCGATTCTTCCTTCTCTTTAGAAAATTCTCTCCTCTTTATGGCCACCTCAATGGTAGGCATAATCCAATAGAAGGTCTGGCAATCTGAAACATATAGTTATCTGACAGACAGTTCGACACAGCAGTGTTTATTCATGAGCCTATATAATAAGAATGTGAGTGTCTGTTTAACTATCTCTCAAGTCAGATCATTAGACATGGAGTAGTAAAGTATTGTGTAAATATAGACCCACTCACACAGCAAGAAGAACTAGATTGTGTCATTCTAAACTAAGCACCAAGGTAAAATGTTTTTGTATTGTTAACTTTATTCTCATGAAACCTCTCCCCACAGTAATTATATTTGTAGTAATACATAGACAATAAAACACAAGGTATTAATTAAATGTTTGCTGCCATTGTATATGTCAGGAACCAGCTTCAGCAGGTGAGCCAAATTCTTAGGACCCCCAACTCTCATGGGCCATCACCTGTCAATCACATGATGTTATGATGACAGGGCAGGTCTGTTGGCCAAAATGACTTGGTAATCCAAATAAAAGACCTTGTGTGCCCAGTTGGGCTCCCTGGTTGAAGGTTCTCCACCAATGGTATGAGTCATTGCAATGGGACTTAATTTATCTGTGATCCGAAGGATTGTGGTGCTCTCTTTCTTCCATGCAGAAGGGAGCTTTGGGCTTTTCTTCTCCATGCCATATGCTGCCATTTATGAAACTGAACAGTACTTGAAAACCATCTTATTTAAGAAAACACTTGCTAAACTTTGCCTAAAGTTATTTGATGTTCTGTGTAAGTTATCCTTTCTCCAAAGAGCCCTGAGATGCATTTCAAAAAATACATGTAAAAACAATTCAGAAAACACCAACTCTGTAGAAGGTATGTCATAAAAAAGATGAAATTATTAAGGGCATAATATACATGTCCTCTTTTTCAAGTGTAAAATTTCTGTCCGGGTAGATCTTTTGTTGTTGTTTAGTTGTTTAGTCGTGTCCGACTCTTCGTGACCCCATGGACCAGAGCATGGCAGGCACTCCTGTCTTCCACTGCCTCCTGCAGTTTGGTCAGACTCATGTTCATAGCTTCGAGAACCCTGTCCAACCATCTCATCCTCTGTCGTCCCCTTCTCCTTGTGACCTCCATCTTTCCCAACATCAGGCTCTTTTCGAGAGAGTCTTCTCTTCTAATGAGGTGGCCAAAGTATTGGAGCCTCATTTTCACGATCTGTCCTTGCAGTGAGCACTCAGGGCTGATTTCCTTCAGAATGGATAGGTTTAATATTCTTGCAGTCCATGGGACTCTCAAGAGTCTCCTCCAGCACCATAATTCAAAAGCATAAATTCTTTGGCGATCAGCCTTCTTTATGGTCCAGCTCTCACTTCCATACATCACTACTGGGAAAACCAAAGCTTTAACTATACGGACCTTTGTTGGCAAGGTGATGTCTCTGCTTTTTAAGATGCTGTCTAGGTTTGTCATTGCTTTTCTCCCAAGAAGCAGGCGTCTTTTAATTTCGTGACTGCTGTCACCATCTGCAGTGATCATGGAACCCAAGAAAGTACCGTAAAATCTTTCACTGCCTCCGTTTCTTCCCCTTCTATTTGCCAGAAGGGTAGATCTTTTAAATTTGCCAAAATGTCTCTGGCTATACTTTCTGTATACTTTCTGCTAGCTCCTGCCAACCTAGCAGTTCGAAAGCACGTCAAAATGCAAGTAGATAAATAGGAACCGCTACAGCAGGAAGGTAAATGGTGTTTCCATGTGCTGCTCTGGTTTGCCAGAAGCAGCTTTGTCATGCTGGCCACATGACCTGGAAGCTATACGCTGGCTCCCTCGGCCAATAATGCGAGATGAGTGCGCAACCCCAGAGTCGATCACGACTGGACCTAATGGTCAGAGGTCCCTTTACCTTTTATACTTTCTGTATGATTCATAGACATAACTGGTAGCTGAAGATTTGCTTTCTTCTTCTCTTCTCTTCTCTTGCTCCCCTCAGTGCAATATATCACAGCTTCTATAGCAGGGGTCCCCAGACTTACCGGGCTTCGGGCCGGTGCCCACCGCCCCGACCGCGCGGCAGGCCGGAGGGCAGGGGAGTGCACGCGCAGCGGGCCGGAGGGTGGGGGATTGCGCGCCCGTGCGCATGCGCACACGCACGCGGTCGTAAAAAAATCGCCGAAAATCGCTTGTGCGCATGCGTATGGGCCTCCCCCGACCTGGAAGTGCACCGGAAATTACCTCTTCTGGGTCGGGAGAGGCCCATACGCATGCGCACAAAGGATTTTCGGCGTTTTGTTGCGATTTTGAAGATCGTCGCCGCGCCACGCCGTAAGAGCGGGCGGCGGCGGTCGTCGCGGGCCGGATTGGGAGGCCAATTGGGCCGCATCCGGCCCGGGGGCCGGGGGCCGTAGTCTGGGTACCCCTGTTCTATAGCCTACATATAGAAGGGGGATTCAAACTAAGAGTTGTCATAGCATCCTCTTTTTTGCTCTTCAAAATATGGCAACCATAACTGTACTGCTACTTAGGAGTATGCCCATTAAATTCAGTTGGAGTTACATCTGAGAAAATATGTATAGACTCAGGCTTTAATACTTTTAGCATAAAAGTGAGATTACTTTAACGTGGAAATTGTGATGAATATGGCAGAACAGGCATACCTTAAATTATTTGCTCATGGTATAAAGACCCATAGACAGTGAAACTGAAGAGTATCATATTTAAAACCACTGAAAGGAGAAACTCTTGCAAATGTATAATTAATTTATGGAGCTCATTAATGTCTGAGACGCCTACTTGTATTCCACATCAATTACCATGAAATGAATCTCCAAGGGTTCCTTAGCTTTTGTGGGAGGAAAAGCCTGCCATAGAAGTGATATATAATCATATTTCTATCCCTACATTTAAAAAACTGACCAGATGGAAACTTCTCTAGACTCTTTGTGATGACATATAATACCAAAGCACTGTAGAAAAAAAGAGAACAGGGACTACCATAGTAGGAATTGAGATAAAGCTATAAATCCATTTAATGGTGAACTTAATTTATAACATCCTATGTTATGTTTAGTTATAAGTAAGTTCCACTAATTCCAATGGGATTTGCCACATATATTTTTTAAGCTGGATGATTTCATACACTTATAGATCCATCAAGAAGCAAAATGCATGCAAACTTTTCAGAAGACCACAATCCTATGCGTACTTTTAAGTTCTACTCCTATGGGGTTTAACTTCATGTTTAGGATTAACCCTGTCCCAATTGTGTTGATCCTTCCTAACACTTGTAGCTCCATATTGCAACTCTTAAAATATTGCGTATAACGTTAGTCAGCCATGCACACAATAAGTTAATGAGTCCCGAAGCTATTGCTCCCATTGCAAACTTACTACCTGTTGTCTAGCATTCTTCTGCTATGAACAATAACAGATTTCAGCCTTGGAACAAAAAGAAGAAGAAGCCCTTGTAGGTGTCTATGTTTACCCCAGCTTCTCAGTGCCAATTTCTCTTTATTCTGGACACACAAACAAAACACTGTGCTCTTCTCCCTTTGATGTTTGACTGTGTCAGCAGCAGCGATAGGAACATTCTCCCCCCCACCCCACCCAATTCAGTTCAGTTCCCTTTCATGTGCAGAAAGGCAAATCAGCCTGGTTGGCACCGTAACAAAAGGTAGAATTCCTAGACACGCTGCTTAGCCAACCAGCTTTGGAGCCGGGGGGGCTGACTCACCCATTGGGAAGAGAGACATTTGCTCCAGCAACGGCGGAAAGCTACCCCTGCTGCTTCCAAATAGCCACCGGTATTGCTTCCCGTGAAGCATTCTGCAGTGACCAACAATAAAAAAAAACAACCCAGCCGTATAAATATGAACAATAAAAACTTATACGAAAACAATTTCCAATCCTTCACAGCTACAAATAAGATCCTCTGCTTTAAAAGGTTAGTTGAAAAAGGAAGGTCTTCAGTAGACACTGAAAAACAACAATAGATGTTGTCCTTGTCTTGATATGTTGATATGGAAGGAGTGCTAAAGGATTGGTGCCACCATTTTAAAGGCCCCGTTCTGGCATTGTACTGAATGGACATCCTGGTGGCATGGCATCCGTAGGAGTACAGTGATTGGTTGGGTATATAATAGGTGAGACAATTTTTTAAGGTACTTCCATGCTATGCTTTAGAGATCAAGCTATGTTGTTTTGCTACTTTATAGGTACATTTGGCTGATTAATATTCTCTAACCTTTTTTATGTGCTTGTGGGAGAAAGGGTTACTGTTTTGGGTCCCCCACCCCCCGTTTTAACTATTTATTTGTGATTTTATCTTGTGAACCACCTTGAGATCTTTTGATAAAGGGTGGTATATAAAATCCAATTAATTAAGTAATTAATAATTGCATTTACGCATGTGAATGGATGAAAATAGACCCAAGTTTTCCTTTCTTTCCCTAAATCCTCTCTGAGTCTGGTCCCGTTGACTCTCTGCTGAAGAGAACGTTGAGTTCTTAATTGATATCTGGACTCTTCTTATGTAAGTAAGCTGGTCTGTGACCGTAAGAATAAATTCAGTTCAATTCAATAATAATTATTTCTTCTTACGTAAGTCAAGGTTCCACGCACACTTTCTGTCCCAAGTGGCATCTCTGGAATGGATGTCCCCTGAGGTATCCTGATTCTCTTCAATGAAACATAAAGAAAGAGACCCAAAGAAAGGCTTTATTATGAATTTGAGTGTCCACAGTAGGAGAGCAATTGTGGTTTGTCATACAGATGGTTTCTACTGCAGGGAAGGCTTTGTCTTTACAGCTGGAGTTTGGGAGTCTGTGTGTTATAATAAAGAGCTCTCCTAGAAATATATTGCCAAGCTGGAAAAGCAATACAGACCCAACCTACTTCTATGTAAACATGTTATCTAAGCCAGCAAACCAGCCATAAAAAAATGCACACCCTTTCCTGGAGATATTTTCAGACCGAACAACCAGGAATACTTCTATATCCTGCATCTATTAGATAATTATAGTGTATATAGCTCAGTAAATATGTAGATAGATGAAATTGGTTAACTGGGTTTACAGTTGATATTAGAGCAATTCTTAGAAAATTTTAGTTTTCATTGTTATTTTAGGAGTGTTTGTTTTTTAAGTCTGCAATAAGATTCAGTTCTGGAGATCAGAAATGAGATCTCTGCTCTCTCCTTCTACCCCTTTGGTGCTTGGCTTTTCTCTGAATATGCCAAAACTGGTTAGCTAGCTAGAGCCTGTGCTGGCCCTGCACAGGTTAGAAGTAGAAACCATGGTTTGGAAGTGGGGTTCTGGTTCTAGTTTAGAGAGCAAGGGCTTCTGGCCACAATTGGTCAGCTCTGTAATGGCTGACAAACTATGGTTAGCACAAAACACCTGATTGAGAAGAAAGCCATGGAAGAGAAGGGAGGCAGTAGTGCACAGGTCTGCAGTTCAACATACTCCTTCAAACCACAGTTTACAGAATTATCTGAGCGTCATAATGGAAAAGCATATGATCCTGAAAAGCCTAGTTGTCACTGATAAAAATGAAAGAATTGTGCTCTCAGCTATTTATTATTTTGCTACTGGCAACAGATTTTTTTTTGCAGTTGAAAATCTGTACAGCTTCTCAGTGTTATCCTGACATTTTTCACATGTAAAACCCCACGATGAAAAATATGTTTTAAAGTGTTTTTGTTTGCATGGAAGCCCTGTTTGGAAATGCAGCCATGAATGGTCCCTGCCTTGTTACCATAGTCTGCCAAAAAGGGGGTGGGGAATAAAAGGGTCAGTTCTTTCTGCTATGCACTGATTTATGGCCCTGGTGGACTTAACTACTTTTCAGTGTATAATGAGGGATTTGATACATTTGCAATGTGCCTTTATTTAGGGCAGTCCTTTACAGAAAGTTCCAGCTGAAGAAAACAAAGGGAGGTATTCAGAAAGTACAAAATCAGTTCATTTGGAGAGCTTAAGAACCGCACATGATTGCTAATAATTTTTCTTCCTCTGGTTAAACTGCCAGACTTGATGGATGTATGTATGTATGCATGTAAATATGTAAATAGGTAAATAAATGCCCATGTGTTGTATGAGGAAAATGAACTCGGGGTCAGAGTTAATGGGAAATAAAGTTTCCCTCTACTGCACCTTGTCAATTTCAGTATAATACATTTGTTGCTGTTTCTTCTGATTACAATATTGATAATGTAAGCATGTTTGGCTAGGATAAAGGCTTTAGCCATCAGTAACTTGGGGTCCAATCTCACATTCCACATCCACAAAATGAGTGTCACGGTCTGGTCGGCAGGCGGTTGAAGCCCTGGCTGAGGACGTCAGGACCAGAGGCAAGATGGTGCTGTAGAAGCAGGAACAGGTGCAGGGCTGAGGGTCCAGCAGCAGGCAGTCGCAGGATCAAGGAGCAAGGCAGAGGCGAAGGTCTGGGAGACAAGGATCAAGGCGTCGGCAAGGCGAAGGTTCAAGGATCAAGGCGTCAGCAAGGCGAGGGTCCAAGGAACAAGGCATCGGCAAGGCAAGGGTTCAAGGGTTGAGGATCAAGGCATCGGCAAGGCAAGGCAAGGGTCCTAGGGTCGAGGGTCAAGGCGTCAGCAAGGCAAGGGTCCAAGGAGCAAGGGGCCAGTTGCAACCAGGCACGGATAGCGTTGCTGTGGCCAAGAGCTGAAGAAAAATGCTGAGCTTTTATCCACCAGGTGCAGTGAGTTATCAAGTGTCCTCACCTGAGTGGCCACTCCTTGCTTCTCCAGCACAAGCTGAGGCAGGCCCCAGTCCTGCAAAGCACTACAAGCCTGATTCCTGCCCATACTCCTGACAATGAGGGTCTATTGAATTTGGTGGAAGCCCTACAATGCCAGTGAAATGCCAGCTATGCTACCAGCGTCGTGTAACTCTATACCAGCTCTAGATATAGGAACAAAGAATTTCAGTCCTCATTAACTTCAATAGTGGGAGGGAAATTTTAAAATAGCTGCCAACAAGTCAACAAGCTACTCTTTGATATCACCACAGCAGTAGGATACAGTTTAGCTCAGCAGCCAATCACAGCACACTACTGCCAGTGTATAAAATCCCACGCAGAGAGGCCACCGCTTAATGATAGAGCATGCAGCATGCAATGGTATCACTCTGACTTCATTTCACGCACACTAGTGTTCCCAATAGAGAACTGTGGTGAGGGAAAACTATGGGGACAGGCTGCTCAGTGCACAAAAAGGGAGCAACCTTTGAAAATAAGCCTGTCTTCAGAACAGGACCACCATTATGCAGAGCGAGGAAGCTGCCTCAGGCAGCAGATTTTGGGTGGCATGAACTTGTTCGTTTTTCATTCCTGTTGCATTTTTACTCCCAGGAGTTGTGAAATTTTGTGTCAGGTGTCAAAATAACTTGACCAGAGTTAGGTACCACCACATAAGGCATTTGCTGCACCACCTCAGGCAACAAAATGCCTTGGGCCAGCTCTCCTTCAGAACACATAGGAAGCTGCCTTCTGCTGAGTCAGGCCATTGGTCCATTTGGCTCAGTATTGCCTACATTGAATTGCAGTGGCTCTTCAGTGTTGCAGGCATATCTGGAGATGCTAGGGCAGGCTTCCTCAACCTTGGTCCTCCAGATGTTTTTCGCCTACAACTCCAGTTCTTCCCCAACCATACGCAGAGGAAACTTGAGCACAGTGCCAACATTTCTGTTCCTAGAACCCTGACAACTTGAGACTCTGCATACAAATGCCCAAGTCTATCCCACTCCAGCAACACATGTTGAACCATTCACAAGACCCTGCTACTTACAACTATGCAGTCAAGGTAAACACAAGAACTCACTTTGTGGTAGGAAGCGAATTTTTAGTTCTGTGAATACATCCAGTTCTATTTTGTAGCTCGAGGTGCTTTTCTTTAACCAGTACTACCACCCTTCATTTAAAAACAGAACGAGCCCTTTAATCTTGAGTTCAAGGCCACTTATCTCAATAATGACTAATTAAACCACTTTCTTTCCGGTGCTTAAAATGCAGCTGAAGCATTGTGACACTTGTTAACTGTTGACTGCTCTGTCAATTTCACGATGCCAGCAATTTTTAGCAACTATGCAATACGTCGATTCTTCCTGACAATTCACATGCAGGTTTTGGCTATGTCATTTAAAACACAAGTACATGTGTACATTAAATCCCACCAGCTTCTCGTGAATTTTCAGTGAGAAATAGATGCTTTTTTGGGGCAAATGTTATCCTAATAAAAGCTAGGAAGTCACTTGTGTCAATTGTGTAACAATTCGTGTATGGTCTGTCCTTGGGATCCAGTTCATTAACAAATGCACTGAGTTGTGTGTAAGATTCATCTACAAATAAACCATCTACCCTAGCCCAGTCCAGGAATACATTTTGCCCCGATTGTTTAATAATACTGACACCTATATGATTTGTTCTCTTGACCTCTGAATCTGCCAACACCAGCATTTTCAACTTCAGGCTGCAGACAATCTCATTGACATAGATTTAAGCCTGTGTTGTGTTTGCAGAAGAGGAGCCTGGGCAGGTTTTCTCCATGACAATTTTGAAAGGTCGCTCACCCCTGCCCTTTGACTTGCAATGAGGGGTGGTGAAGGACTAGGATGTTTACTCTGTCTCTCTTGGAAGAGGGTCACCTACATACTCAGTGAGTAATAAATTCTGTGTACATCATTTGACATGATCAATGGCTGCAGCCCAGTTTGTCTGAGGAGGAGGATGCCTTCACAAACGATTGATCTCTCATTCAATATGCAATAAAAAGTTTCCCTTTCCTTCTTCAGCCCTAGGGTCATATCCATGATTAATATTGATAGCTTGATTTCATATAAACTAGGAGACTTAATCCTGAGCTTTATTTATTTTTTCAAACTGGAAAATAGGTAGATATAATTTGACAATTTTCCAGGGTCTTGGCTTTGCATCAGCCTGTGCATTAGAGGAGAAAAAATAGTACAGGAAGTCCAATTCCTATCAGTGGAATTGCATAATCAGGAAAATGTAGCTCTCATCATTCCTGATCATTGACCACACTGACAGGGGCTGATGGACAAGCCAAATAACACAACAATTTAAACACAATGGTTTAAATGGTAACACAATTTTCTGTCATTCTTTCCAAATTTATGGCTTAAATATTAATTGACTTATTTTGTTTAAGGGACCATATATTAGAATCATTATATTTGTCCACACACAATCTATGTCTAAAAGCAATCTGTTCATATGTTGCAAGAGTAGTCATATCTTCTATCCATTGTTCAAAGGAGGCCGTGGTATTATCTTTCCAATGTATCAATAATCTTTTAGCAGAATTATGGGTGTGGAAAGTCCATTTACATTGAGCTGCTGTAAAACCACATATGGTTGGTATGTGATTTAGGAGAATATTATATCTGACAATTTTAATTCCCCCCCAAAGTAGTATTTATACATCTTAATACTTTTCTCCAAAAAAAGTGTAAGCATCAGACATTGCATAAACATGTTTCAAAAAAGTGTTTTCCTTATTACATCACCAGCCGCATGTTGTTGTAGATAGTCTCTTTTTGTACAAGCGTAGTAGAGTCCAATGTATTCTAAATACTATTTTTGTTGTATAATCTAATGACACATTACCTACCAAAGTTAAAACATTGTCCCACTGAACGGGTAAAATAGGAATCTCCGGTTCTCTATTCCATTCATTTCTTAGGTTTTGTACATCAAATTGATTAATTGAAACCAGATATCTATAATAAACAATCACTGGCTTTTTAGTCTCAATGGATTTAGCCAATCGTTCTAATATCTCCGCTAAAAGCTGCTGGTCCAAATAAAGATGTTAACATACATTGCAGCCGTAAATATTGCCGCTGGGTCAAATGCGATAACTGGTGTTGATCTATCAATTGGTCTAAAGTTAGTATACCTGCATTCATCCAATTCTTCCATACTACATCCACCGCCAACTTTTAAAGTAGGATTCCCCCAGCCTAGCATGGGGAATTTGGTCAAATACAATTTTATAAGACATAATGTTCTATATCTTTCTAACTGATGGAATTGTTTCAGGTGAACCCTGGGTTTTAAGGGATTTTGATCCCAATGCTGTCCATTTAAATAAAGGATACCCCAGGATACCCCAAAATTGCTGAGCTTTGTTAAGCTCAATTGACTTGCTCGATATGGCAGCCTTAGGATATATGTATATATGTATAATGATAATCTTGGAGTTAAAGAACCCCATAGGCATTTCATTAATAAGGAGTTTTCTTTTTGGAAATATGTTCTGGGAATATGAACTGGAATTCCTCTCAGAATATGGATCAATCTGGGAATCATATGCATGAAAATAAAAGAAAAAAGAAAATAACTACAAAAGGTGAAATCATAGATGTAAAAGCCACCTGTTGCTTACCAAATCCAGATTGAACTTTGCACACTGCTTTTTTTGGGGGGGAAGCGGGGGCGGTCCTGTTTGTTTTAAAGATGGTGAATTAATTTAAGTCAACCATACTGATACAGCATATTTTCCTTTGGGAACATTTCACATTTTCCTCTGAGAACATTTCCTCTAAATCTGTAGTTCTGATAATTACAATCTGGTCTATCGTTCTGTGATAAGCCTATAAAAAGCAACAGAGGAATTTCCAGGTGGTGAAGGTGTTGCTTGGAAGACTAAGGTTGCTCTCGCTTGCAGAAATTCTATGAAGGCATCATAGGAATGTCACTCCCCTTTAAAATCACCTACTCCAGGGTCAAGAAAACCCAGCCAACTCTGAAATGATTGCACCTAGTTCTGCTTGTTGCAGTGTGTATGAATTCTAGCCCTGATGGTCTATAACAGAATAAGGAACCTTTGCCCCTCCAGAAGCTACTGGACTGCTGCTTTCATCAACAGTGGCCATTGGCTATGCTGGCTGGGGCTGATAGGCTCTGGCGTTTAATAGCATCTGGAGGACAACAGATACCCAAGCCCTGGTTTAGAAGACAGTATACTCTGTCAGCATACTTTACATGGCTACTTCAACAAATTAGTGGCCTCCTTTGGAGCTATTGCAGCAAAGTGACCAAGAGTGTGAGCTGGGAAGTTCATAACTCAAATGTCATTGTAATAAAATGCATAGCTGCCAAGTTATCCCTTTTTTACAGGGATTTTCCCTTATGCTGAATAGGCTTCCTCGCGAGAAAAGTGAAAACTTGGCAGCTATGGTAAAATGAGATGGTGATGATTAATATAGTATGGTAACACCTTACAGGGGTGTTCATAGGGATGTGGAGCCCTTTTTGCAGCCCAGGGGCTACGTCTCCTCATGGGCAACCCTCCAAGCCTGTGGTGGGCAGGGCCAGAGGCAAAACCTTTGGACAATAGGCTCCATGCCAGCCAGTCAGAGGTTTCTACACAAACACACACATATAATTTTAACATCTATATGGAGCTGCTGGGAGAGATCATCAGGGGGTTTGGGCTGGGTGTTCATCAGTATGCTGATGATACCCAGCTCTACCTCTCTTTCAAATCAGAACCAGTGAAGGTGGTGAAGGTCCTGTGTGAGTGCCTGGAGGCGGTTGGAGGATGGATGGCGGCTAACAGATTGAGGTTGAATCCTGACAAGACAGAAGTACTGCTTGTGGGGGACAGGAGGTGGGCAGGTGTGGAGGACTCCCTGGTCCTGAATGGGGTAACTGTGCCCCTGAAGGACCAGGTGCGCAGCCTGGGGTCATTCTGGACTCACAGCTGTCCATGGAGGCACAGGTTAATTCTGTGTCCAGGGCGGCTGTCTGCCAGCTCCATCTGGTACGCAGACTGAGACCCTACCTGCCTGCAGACTGTCTCGCCAGAGTGGTACATGCTCTAGTTATCTCCTGCTTGGACTACTGCAATGCACTCTACGTGGGGCTATCTTTAAAGGTGACCCAGAAACTACAAGTAATCCAGAATGCGGCTGCTAGACTGGTGACTGGAAGCGGCCGCCCGAGACCACATAACACCGGTCTTGAAAGATATACATTGGCTCCCAGTACGTTTCCGAGCACAGTTCAAAGTATTGGTGCTGGCCTTTAAAGCCCTAAATGGCCTCGGTCCAGTATACCTGAAGGAACGTCTCCACCCCCATCATTCTGCCCGGACAATGAGGTCCAGTACCGAGGGCCTTCTGGCGGGAAGCCAAGTTGCAGGAAACCAGGCAGAGGGCCTTCTCGGTGGTGGCGCCCACCCTGTGGAACGCCCTCCCATCAGATGTCAAAGAGAAAAACAGCTACCTGATTTTTAGAAGGCATCTGAAGGCAGCCCTGTTTAGGGAGGCTTTTAATGTTTAATAGATGATTTTATTTCATTTTTCTGTTGGAAGCCACCCAGAGTGGCTGGGGAAACCCAGCCAGATGGGTGGGGTATAAATAATAATAATAATAATAATAATTATTATTATTATTATTATTATTATTATTATTATTATTATTATTATCATCATCTCCATCTTCCATTCAGGCAAGCAAGAAACATAATCACAGTTCAACAACACATTCCAGCCAGGCAAAAGCATTCAAGAAGAGCATAGGGAAGGGTTGGTGGGGTGTGTGGCCTAGGTTGTGACCTGGGGAAGGGCCTTTGAGTCAGGCCAGCAGGCATTTCGCCTCTGGGACTGAACTTTCCCATCACTGGTATACACCAATTGGTTTCAACAGCCTAAAATGCTGTATATAAAAGCTCAGTAAGGGAGAGACATAAAATCAACAGATGGCTTTTGTGTTTAGAGTGGTGGTGTATGCGGCCATTTTCGTCCTTTTGTATAAATGTTAGCAAAAGTAAACCAATGCACTGTGGGAGAGAATCAACAGCAGCACAAGAGGCTCTGCCTTTGCTGCAAAAGTTTTACAACGCTGGGATGAACTAGGATTAAACTTCTTGCTTTTACAGAGTGACAAGGAATAAGGGGTGCTGGAGAGAACATTGCTTGTGATGCAGCTGTTGCGTTGCTCTTCTAATCAAGCCGACATCCTTCAGCCTATTACTGAAAGCCTGCCACCTAAAAGTCAGATCTTCTGCAGCTCCAGAAAGGAGGCATTCATCCTTCCCTTCAAAAAAAGAATGAAGAGCACCCACCTTTTTTTTAACAGTCCTCCTTATCTGTGTATCAAATGCCATACTGAATAATGGAAAGTTTGTGCATGTTAGGTAGTGTATCATTCAGCCCTTCTCAAAATAAAGTGAAAGGATACTGTGCCATCTTTCTGGCCACTGACAGTGAGCAAAGACAAACAAAGTGAGACTTTGTGAAGCGGAATATTGCAGGACTGTTGCGGAAATACCCATGATAAGAATATGAAACTGAAGAAATGAATTCTGTTCTCCTCTTTCTCAGTGTTACCCACTATAGGGCACTCGCCCAAAGGTCATAATGCCCTGTCTAGGAAGCAAAATATGAGTCCAAACTTTGAAGGTCTTACTCAGATAACTACAGTATGCAGTGCTTGATTAGCTGAATATATATATTTATTTTAATTAATAAATAAGATGAAACCATGATCCCATTATGAAAGGAACCATAATAGCTCCTTATGGACCAAATTTTCCATAACAGGACAAGGCCCAAAGCACTAGATTTCTGTCGTCTCAAGACCTCTCTTGTTTCTTATTTTCAGACCAAACATGTATTGGGAACAACTTCTTCTGTTTTTTTTTTGTATAATATATTAGTATAGTGGTAGTGTTGCGACCCAATAATGCTTCTCAGCCCACCAGTTGAGGACCAATGGTGTAAAAATATTGCTTGCTGAAGCTAAACAAGTCTGCATCTGGTCAGTGCCTAGACAAGAGGCTGCCTGAGAATCCTCAGTAGAGTCGTACCTTGGTAGTCGAACGCCTTAGTCATAGAATCATAGAGTTGGAAGAGACCACAAGGGCCATCCAGTCCAACCCCCTGCCAAGCAGGAAACACCATCGAAGCATTCTTAGTTGTTGAACAAATTGGCTCCTGAATGTCACAAACCTGGAAGTGAGTGTTCCGGTTTGCAAATGTTTTTTGGAAGCAGCTCCCGGAACGGATTGGTGTATTTTCTGTGTATAACACGCCCCCATCTGTAAGACGACCCCTATTTTTTTGGACTGCAACAAAAAATTGAGGGGGGGGGGAAATTGCCCAGTTGTTGAGCTTTTCTTGGGGGGAGGTTGCCCAGATTTGTTGAGTTTTTTTTGGGGGGGGGGTGTCACTGCTGCCAATCGTTCTACAGCCTGCCCACCAATGAATTGTACGCATTGCTGCAGCCACCAATCGTCTGCATGCTTGCCACCAAAAGCCCACCTGCACACACAACACAATCACAGCTGATTGATTGCACGCCTCACCGCTGCCATAAATAGCCTGCCCAATTGCTGCAGCCGCAGCCAATCGTCAGCAGGCCTTGCCACAGCAACCAATCACATGCCCAATCACCGCTGCCAATCTCCTGCTGGCTGCTGCCACCAATCGCATGTCTCCCCTCTGCTATCCGTGTGTAAGACGACCCACAATTTTTGCCTATTATTTCTAAGGAAAAAAATATCATCTTATGCACGGAAAAATACGGTACATTTGAGAACCAAGGTACAACTGTATGCTGTAATAAAAGAAAGTTCATAGGTATCCGTCTTAGCAATAATGAACCAGTCCATACACATTGGTTAATAAACAAAGGCAACAGTATAAAGCACAATAGTTGTTTCAGTCCATCCAAGCTCTCCCTTTCCATGTTTAGGTTCCAGAATAATGAAGCCTCACAGTCACCAGGACATGTGCATCTTGTCTGTATCTTCTGTGTTTGCGTATGCAAGAGCACATGTTTGTGCAAGTGTGCAGCTCTGCATTCCAAATGAGTGCGATTTGATTCTGGATTTTTGACCAGATTTGTAGGGCATAGTTCCATGTGGTTGGGGAGAGTCTTTGGATCATTTGGGAGGTGCTGTGGATGTGCTGTTTAGTGCTGTGAACCATTGTTATGCAAAATATACGGGCTTTTCCAATACAGTGGTACCTCGGGTTAGGAACTTAATCCATTCCCGAGGTCCGTTCTTAACCTGAAACTGTTCTTAACCTGAAGCACCACTTTAGCTAATGGGGCTCCTGCTGCCGCCGCGCTGCCAGAGCAGGATTTCTGTTCTCATCCTGAAGCAAAGTTCTTAACCGGAGGTATTATTTCTGGGTTAGCAGAGTTTGTAACCTGAAGCGTTTGTAACCCGAGGTACCACTGTATGCTACTTCTGTGTGCTGGACTGCTTGCCTATGCCAGGTAGATCAGGCGTCGGTGCCAAACATTCAATATGTGCTGAAGCTGCAGAAAGCCTTTGAGGGCAAGAGAGCCTCAGGGTTATCACCACAGCCACAGGAAAATGAGGGTTGGAGGAAAGGCATGAACTCAACTTTGTGGTAAGAATCTTACAGCTAGGAAATGAGAGTATATCAAAGATGTGGCTCAAGATAAGGTCAAAAGGGCTCAGATTCTTTCCTATTCACCCCTTCTAACAATTGAAAAGGTACACCAGCTACCCCCACCAGCTACTCCCCCCCCAACTCGCCCACACCTTTCAGACTTGGGGAGAGATGTGTGGATTTTGTACTTAATTATCAGTGCTAGAGTATGAAGTGCAATGTAAAAATTGGCCAAGAGAGAAAACCGTGCTACTTTTGACCTAGCTTTCAGAAATGTATATCAACTGCACTGCCTATAGTGTTGCAGAAACGGCTTCATTTAGGAGAGTGAAATGAAAGCAGAGGGTTTTGTATACAGTGGAACCTCGGTTTATGAACACCTCGGTTTATGAATTTTCGGTTTATGAACGCCGTGGACCCATCTGGAACGGATTAATTCACTTTCCATTACTTTTAATGGGAAAGTTCGCTTCAGTTTATGAACGCTTCAGTTTATGAACAGACTTCCGGAACCAATTACACCCATGTTTCAGTTTATGAACGCTTCGGTTTAAGTACTTCGCGGACCCGTCTGGAACGGATTAATCCACTTTCCATTACTTTCAATGGAAAAGTTCGCTTCAGTTTATGAACGGTTACTCCGCGGACCGTCTGGAACGGATTAATCCACTTTCCATTACTTTCAATGGGAAAGTTCGCTTCAGTTTATGAACGCTTCAGTTTATGAACAGACTTCCGGAACCAATTGTGTTCATAAACCGAGGTACCACTGTATAAGAAATTATACCCAGGCAGGATCAATAAAATACTTCGGGTATTTTAATTGGGGTTTTTGATTAGGATTTCCTATTACTCTCGACTCTAATTTAAAATCTAAATGCTTCATGCCGGGTGAAAATTGCAAATGGAAATAATCTCCCTGTGATGTGACTATTATTTTAGTTTCTCAACAGAAAAGAGTGTTTGAGTCTAAAGTGACCGGGTGTCTTGCATGAATTGCTTTAATGCATGTAACTAGAATGGGAAATATCAAATACTCTGTGATAAGAGATGCAGCCTTAATATGCAGGGAACTTAAATATCTGTTGTTTTAAAGCCTGGGACCATCGGGTGCATTCTTCCCAAATGATGTGAGAGGTTGTGGAATGCCTGGGGTGAGTTTCTCATAGGCTTTGAAAAGTGTTGCAAAGAACCAAGTGTTACTTGAGAAGTGTTTTGAAATAACCAGGTGTTATCTGAAAAGTGTTTAGAAATAACCAAGTGTTGTTTGAAAAGGGATTTGGAAAGTGTTAGGAATAGCCTTATGGCTGCACGTTTTTTATTGTTTGAACAGCTATAGCACCCGCTGTATATACTGCACAAGCCCATGTACAGAGCACCAGCGAGTTGCTGGCGCACTGACCTTCATGTCATACCATTGGAGTCAATAGGATTATAGTAGCATCAATTACCATTTGTTTCCTCCCTACAGATCTTAGCTGTTGTTTTAAATAGAAACAAAATGTGCCAAAACCATTATGATTATTAGGTATGGACCAATGGGATAATGCCATTTGGCAAACAGCACGGATGGAAAAACTGACACAAAAATTAAAAGTAGCAAGAGGCCATAAGAAGCACGACAATTTTTATGTAGTCTAGTGTGAGTTTGTTGATTCTGCAAATAATGAGGCATAGGGGTGAAATAGTACCCATAGTTTGCAGCACAGTGTGGCGTGCATGGAGTACTTGTATTTTTGTTCTCCATCTACCCTCCCTCCCTGCTTCCTATAAATTCTAATTGTTATTGATACAAATTACTTTTTACTTATGGTCAGTGCTTTTTTTTTCTTTAAAAAATGTTTCGGGGTACTCTTGTTTTTGACTCAAGAAAATCATAATTGTATAGATTAAATTGGGGAAAATAAATACTGTACATGGACGAAAGTACAAAGATTCACAAAATGTTTGGGGGTGTGCTTACCCCTGTGTACCCCCAGAAAAAAGCACTGCTTATGGTGCACTTTGGCACAACTTTGATAATATATTTGGAATGGTTTATCTGAGTGTTTATTGTTGTTTTGATTTTGATTTTATGAAATTGTTGCATGCCATACGCTCTAATGTAAAAAAAAAAAAATCTCCATGCAACCATGTCAAACAGTTTAAAGATCACAGAATCATAGATAGAATTGCAGCTGGAGGGATGAAAAGGAATAAAAACTATGTGGCCGAAGAAAAAAAGAAAAGAAACAAAATGTGGCCAATTTAATTCTGAGAAAGAGGCCACAAACTCTATCCCAAATGCTAAAAGCTCTGAGGTGAAAGAATGCCTGGCTGAGGCAGCAACTTTGAGGCTCATGTTTTGACCCGGGTTACTGCTTTTTGTACAGTGCCCATGCAATGTCATAGGCACTGAAATGCCAGACTGTATCACCTCCTTTAATCCAGATTTACCCTTTTCCGGGGGAAATCCAATAAGTAAAAAACAAACATCCTGTTTGCAATATTCTAATGACTCGTTCGCAAACTAAGCCACTCATTGGCCTCTGTAAACACTCTTACTAATGCTTCCATGCCTTTCTTGTTTGCTGCACTCTCCCCCCCCCCTCTTCCACCTCCACAGTAACTGGGGATATTGCCACCAATGCTACAAACGTGTAGAAACTGAAGCACAGGATCATTGCAAGCCTTTATTAATTCTCCTGATTTGTTCAAGGCACCAAATGTGGATGCAAAAGATACACATCACATCATGACTAGCTAAAGCAGTCCCCCCCCCCCACACAAAAAATAAGGAGACTAAAAGAGTCATCTATTGTTTGCCAGGTTTAAGGCTGGCATACGTATAACAAAGTCAAGTTATTGTGCAAACCATACACAATAACTTGTCAGTCTTTCAAAAACATGAAAAGTAGAAGGTATGAAGCATGCAAGGATGTGGCCAGATTGTTTCTCACTCCAAATGAATGCTGAGTTTTTCACTACAAGAGGTTCCTTAGTGTTATTTGCAGCCATTTCCTTCCATACATAATGAGGAAATAATGAGCTGTTTTTCTAATGATGTACAAATGATGCTACCAGACCAGTTACGGATTTCAAGTTACCAAAGGGAATGAGAAATTTCCACAGCCCTTGTATCAACCCCTTTCTCTTGGTGGAACTGAAAACAAAAAATCCAGACGCGCACCTTGCATTTAGCGGCGCATCCATTATCACTCATTTTCATGTAAAATAATGAGGAAGAATTTTGACGCTGGCAATCATTTTCCAAAGTGGGAGGATTTGTGTCAATGATTCCCATTTTCTGAGTGGCTGTCTGTGGAGGACAGCCAGATGTGGCCCGTTCTGCACATGTGAAATGCATCTTTTAAAAGACCATGATTGGCCTTTTAGGTAGCCAATACAGTCTCACCACAGAGGCCCTACCCATGGCAAAACAACAAGAGGGGCAAGGCTGTCCTGTGCACGACAGCCCAGTGGGTAGGAGGAAGTCCAGCTGGTGCCAATGAGTGAAGACAACTGCAAGAACTAGGAAGTAGGGCAAAATATTCCAGTGCTGGCGAAGGAGGGGGAAGATTTTGATTGGAGACTGCAGCCTGGGGGGACAGGGACCAGGATTGGAAACAGAGGTTTCCTCCCAGAAAGAAGATCCGGCTAGGGTCTTCCC
Organism: Zootoca vivipara; assembly: GCF_965207765.1. Taxonomy (NCBI): domain Eukaryota; kingdom Metazoa; phylum Chordata; class Lepidosauria; order Squamata; family Lacertidae; genus Zootoca; species Zootoca vivipara. The sequence continues at coordinate 77,709,599 of NC_142584.1, read as the reverse complement.
TAGCAGAGCTGAAGAAAGGCTTTACCTTCTCCAAAGTGTCACAGGAAGCGCCTTAACCCTTTCCAATGCAATCCCAAGCTGGAACCCAAGCTAGAAGGGTCAATTCCTCCCAGGGGACGGGACTGGATGAACTCCAAAACAAAAGCACACAAAAGCTCATACCAATGACAAACTTAGTTGGTGTCTAAGGTGCTACTGGAAGGATTTTTTGTTGTTGCTCCAAACAGAAAGGCATTCAGACACCATGTTGTCCCACTAGTGGAAGCCAGCCTACAACGTCCCAAGCCTTGAGACATACTTTGCTTGATCCAATGAGGCCACCATTGTTCACCCCTCACCTGGAAATGCTTCAGACTCTGAGGGCCTCTGTGGGAAGAAGACTAGTTGGAACTGAAGGAGAAGCAGATCCAACACCACTACGTGACCTGACTACAATGGATGCTTGATTTACCTTGATTTCCTTTAATGCCAATCCTGTTCTGCTCAAGATAGCAGTCCCTTGGGATCTTCGTAGCTTCTTTGCTGTAACAGTACCCTAACGAATGATGTATTTGAGCAAATCTGGGTTTCCTGGCCTTTGGGAGGGACACTTTTGGGGTTAACCATAGGTGCAACTCATGAATTAGAGCAGGGGTCCCCAAACTAAGGCCTGGGGGCCAGATGCGGCCCAATCATCTTCTAAATCTGGCCCGCGGATGGTCCGGGAATCAGCATGTTTTTACGTGAGTAGAATGTGTCCTTTTATTTAAAATGCATCTCTGGGTTATTTGTGGGGCCTGCCTGGTGTTTTTACATGAGTAGAATGTGTCCTTTTATTTAAAATGCATCTCTGGGTTATTTGTGGGGCATAGGAATTCGTTCATATTTTTCTTCAAAATATTGTCAGGCCCCAAACAAGGTCTGAGGGACAGTGGACCGGCCCCCTGCTGAAAAAGTTTGCTGACCCCTGAATTAGAGGCACTTGGCATGCATCTGCCCACAACCACCCAACATTTCCCAAACTTCAAGGGGGAAGAAGGACGGGAGGCACTAATGACTAGTTAATTTTCTAGATAATTGTGCAGATTTTTCCAACAAATTTCATTTTTTTTTACTTCGCGCTTGAAGGAGAGGGAATAGGTAGTTTTCCTATCTTTGCTTCATAATACTAAGAAGAGAAAGGAAACCTCCTGAAAAAGCCACTATCTTCTGCCAGAAGGGAAGACAATGTAGCACAATTAAGGAGTGGAGTGAACAAATTGCCTCTTGTTAGGAATTACATGTTCTCAAAAATTGTTGAGTGGGTTTATACCTCCTGATTGTTTTCCCTGCAGACAACCGCCTCCTCCACAGTGACATCTTTCAAAGTACACCCTCAAACTGGGCTGCAGTTATTAATTGTGCTTGAGAATACGACAACATCTAAAACCTTGCAACAATGGCAACACAGTCTCTTCCTTTTATATAGTTGCATGTCATCCACTGTTGTTTTTGCTTTTAACTACGTACTGGCATGTCTTACTGTTCCCTGACTTGAAGTATCTTCTGCAGTGACATCAGGCTGTTTCGGTGGTGTTGTGTTAGCATCACCACTGCTCAGCTCTTAATGATTTAGAACAGAGGTGGGGAACTTCTGGCCTTTCAGATGTTGTTGGAAACCAACTCTCATCAGCCCCAGCCACCATAGCCAGCGGATTATGGGAGCTGGAGTTCAACAACATCTTGGCGGGGGAGGAGGCACAGATTCCATATCCCTGATGCAGTCGTTTGCACGTTCCACTGAGCTTAATGAAATTTGGAGCAGAATAGAACAACACTGGCTGGAGCTCTCTCACTGAATAATCCACATGCAAGCAGTCCTATAGCTAAATACTGTATGCGATTGTCATTGAATGGCACCATCAAATGCACTTTCTTTTAATCCAATCTATTTATCAAGGACAGTCAAGGTGGGAAAATATAGCTTCTGCATAGCAATTTAGCTATAATATTGAAGAGTCGGGAGACTTAAAAGCTTTGCTTTCACAGCTGCATTCATTCAGCTACATTGTGTGCACTCTGACCTGCGTTATTTTTTTTATTTTTATTTTAAAAAGCACCTCTGTCAGAATTAATTGCAGCAACATGACCCTGGAGTGTTTTATCAGTGTATGCAATTTAAATGTAAATAACTACACTGCATTACACTGCATAATAATAATAATAATAATAATAATAATAATAATAATAATTTTATTTATATCCTGCCCTCCCCAGTCAACACCAGGCTCAGGGCGGCTAACACCAATACAATTACAATAAGACATAAAAGAAAAGAAAACAATTAATTAAAATACAGATTAAAATACAATATTAAAATTTAAAATGCAGCCTCATTTTAAGTAGTCCATAAATCCAAACCACGAGGGAGGAAAACATAGGGGTCAGACTGAGTCCAGCCCAAAGGGCAGGAGGAACAGCTCTGTCTTGCAGGCCCTGCGGAAAGATGACAAATCCCGCAGGGCCCTGGTCTCCTGTGAAAGAGCGTTCCACCAAGTTGGGGCCAATACTGATTTTGGGGGCAATACTGTTGATTTTCCCTAAGCATGTCCTATATTGGTTTGAGACTTGGTGGTCCACAGGAAACTTTCCCCTTAGACCACACGTGAACACCCTATATATAATATATTCATTTTCTCAACAATATTCTTTTACATTCAAATCATTTTCAGTTTCTATACATCTGGGATTACTTAGATCCTGGGACTTTCCCCCACCCCCACCCCCTGGTTTCCTTAAAAAAAAAATCATTCTAATTACATTTTTCTAATCCATTTTGTCTCCTTTTTTTTTACCTTAAATCATATTATAAGTGTTATAACAATCCTGCTAATGTTTTTTAAAACAGTGGTATTCTATAATTTCCCCCCACTCTTGACTAAATTTTTAATCGTCTTGGTGTCTGATCTTTACGGCCACCTTCGCCATTTTGGCATAACCCATCAGGAACAGTCATTCAGCCAAATGCACCTAAATGAGTTGTGTTCTGACCTATCAGGTATTTGTATACCAACCCAGGAAAAATAAGTTTATTTGTGGCTTTTCTCCCATTGTGGAGATGCTGCGAAATTAAGTGGGATGGAGGATGATCTGCCCTGAGCTCTGCATGAAGCAGGTGGATCTTCAATCCCAAACCCTTGAATGTTTCTCCTCTCTGGCAGCCACACTGACTGCCAACTGTGACCATTGCTGGGATGTGTTGGGTGGCAGTTACGATTGCTTTGTTTTCAGCAGCAGCAACAACAACAACAACAACAATACTTTAACCTACATTCCGTGCAAATAAATGTTTTCTATATGCAAACCATAGCTTTTTATGCAAAGAAATGCACCACGAGGGTGATTTTATTACTGAAAATGGCTAAATCTGAGGCAAGAGCCCAAAGGAGGGACATCACAGAAGAGGCAGTGTATAACAGACAGAGAATAATGGACATTGTCAGGAAACATAGGCAAACATGTGTTCTATTTATAGGAATTGATAATGCTTAAAAATAGTTTGAGAATCCCTCAAGTAACATTTACCAGGCCAATCCCCTCTCCATAGAGCTAAGAAAGAGACTTTGTGGATCTGATGTTGTACATTCTCATAAAAGAGGCTACCAGAGGAAAAACTCATAATGTTCCTTTCATTCCTATTTGTGTTTTCCCTCTGGGACTTCCTTGATAATCCAAGCAGGGCCTTTCATACTTAATTGGCATGTGACACCGACAGTTTCAATAAATTCCGTTGGTTCTTTCCCTAAGCCAGGAGGAAACCAGCTTGAAAAGGTTTCTGTCTCTTTTGTTCCATGGAATGCCCAGACTTATTCGTTTTCCATAACAAACTCCATAAATGCTCCCATTGTTCATTACAAGGCCTATTGGACAGGACTGATTCTGTAATGATATTAATATAATAATTGATGCTCACATTGCTGCAGATATGCAAGAACCTGACAAGAATCCTGCTGGATCTGACCAGAAACCTTTCTAGTCCCAGAATGGCCAACCAGATGCCTATGCTAATCCTCAGAAGTGGGACATGAGGACAATAGCACTCTCTTGCTCTGGTTGCCCAGCAAGGGATGGCAGAGGTAGGAGAGCATAGACATCAGGACTAGCACATGCATGCATACAATTTGCCTTTCTTGAGGTCATCTTAGTACTCTTCTAAAGTCTTGTGTGCTTCTATCCAAAGCAAGCTAAAAGAAAACAGGGACTTGTCAGCATACCGGACTACTGAGCCAGCTTTAACATCTACAAGTTAAATATCATTCTATTCTCCCAGCATTCACATACATAGCTGATACTCAGTCCTGGTTACTCAATTCTGCTCTATGCCTGAAACCTTCTAAAGCAGGCACCCCCAAACTCGGCCCTCCAGATGTTTTGGGACTACAACTCCCATCATCCCTACCTAACAGGACCAGTGGTCAGGGATGATGGGAATTGTAGTCCCAAAACATCTGGAGGGGCCAGGTTTGGGGGGGGGGGTGCCTGTTCTAAAGTGCAAAGATCAGAACTGCTCCTCACACCAGCTAGGTTACGAGAATTGCAAACTTCCCCCTGCAGGAAACACATATCTTTTCTGAGTGCAAGTTCACTTCTCTTCACAATTAATTTGATCCTATCTATCTCACACTTATATCCTATTCTGACGTGTTTCAGATTTAGGAAGAAGTGTATAAATGGTCATTCTGTAAATCACCATATTTCCTATCTCTTCTATTTTCTATGCACTTTTCACATTTTATGCATTACAGTACTAAAAATAGGGGTGCATCATTGAGCTAATAACATTTCAATATTCTGTCAGGTTTCCCCTTCCCCTAACAGTGAACAGATCAGCTTACAATGAGTGAAGTTCCTTTGAGACACAGAGCATGGGAGACTCAGGATATTTTGGCAACTACTTATTTATTTGCAAATATTTAGGCTAAGCGAGCGTAATGGAACTAAATTACCAAGCACACTGGCTTTGTAGCACCCTGAGCTAGAAAAATGCCTTCTTTTCAGAGAAATATTATGGCAGGACTAGGGACTGTGGCTTTCCAGAAGTTGACAGATTACAACTTCCATCAGCCCTGACCATTGGTCATGCTGGTTTGGGGCGATGGGATGGCTAGTGTTTGATTTCCTAGACTCAAACTAGAATGATGCAAGTTTTAAAAGTGTGTGAAGGACCACTGAAGAAGAAGGCTGTGATCCTAACTAACCATGTGAAAGCCAACCCAATGAAAACAGTGGCACTTACTTCTTAGTAAACATAGATATTATTATTATTTATTGAATTTATATACCACCCTATACCCGGGGGTCTCAGGGCGGTTCACAGAATAAAATCAAGATATAAAACCACAAAATACCTAATAAAAATAAAAACAATCACCCAATAGCCCCCCCCCCACAAAAACACATTTAAATCTGATCAACCATAGGCCTGGTTAAAAAGGAATGTTTTTACCTGGCGCCTAAAGGTGTATAATGAAGGCGCCAGGTGAACTTCCCTAGGGAGAGCATTCTACAGATGGGGAGCCACTGCAGAGAAGGCCTGTTCTTGTGTTGCCACCCTCCGGACCTATGGAGGATGAGGCACACAAAGAAGGGCCTCAGAAGATGATTTCAGGTAGGTTCATATGGAAAGAGGTGTCTGCAAGAGAAGATTAAGCTGCAAGAGAAGTAAATCATGCTGGCTGTCCCTTAAAGTTGTTTACAGGCAGCTGCCTTATGCAAGGTCCATACTGTTAGTCCAAGCCAGTATTGTCCACTCTGCTAGACTTGGGTCTTTCACTTCACCCGATATTTTTGACTGGAACGGCTAGGGATTGAGTCTGGGACTTCTCCTGTGTGGAAAGCATGTGCTCTGCCACTGAGGTATGTTGACGCAATACTAATATGACATCATTGCGAAAAAACTGGCATAAAATGGAAGTGGAGAGCATGCGTTGCTATGGGAACTTTATTTTGAAAAGCACTTCCCTCTACAATTTTTATACTTCAGAGCATGAAAACAGCTTTATTTTCCTGAGGTGGTGACGTTCTTGTCATTATCCACAAAGACATATCCATTTTTTGGGGTGGGTGGGTCGAAAAATAGCCCTGCATTGTCCTCTACAGTGATTAAAAGCTGAGCATAACACGTTGCCTTTTGTTATGGGTTTAACTTTGCTTCATAGTAATTTTGTCTGGTCAATCCACAGATGAATGAGAAAAAATAACACTTTGGTTGCTCAGAGACTCTGTCTCATGAGAAAAAATCTGTTACTTCCAGATGGCTTTCTTAGACAATATTTGAGCCTCTGGGGAGGCCTGTAAATAGCCAGCCTGATATTTCACAGGATCATCCTATCTGTCCTGTTATGTTTACAGTGACATACCAAAATCCTAGTGTTCAATGACACCAGTTCTGTCATGATGGAACCTGTGTGCATATGAGTCACTCACTTCAGTTCAACCCTAATATTTCAAATGAGGTTTTGTGAGAATAAGCTATTCCCTTAATATAGTCCCTTAGTGCTTCAGCAAGAAAGCAGCCTTCAGAATAACCTATCTATTTCCCAATAAATATTTTCCAAGAAATATCTCTATTTCCCATACTTATTTGGGGAGTACATCTCATTAGACCCAGGGCAGTTTCCCCACAGTGAACAGGAACACGCTGCATGGCTGGAATATTAGGCACATTTATTTGAGAGCAAGTCCTGTTTACAAACATGCTTAGGATTCTCTGGCCTGATTACCTTCAGACGATGGCAAGTTGATGAATTCTTGGTACTTCCATTTCCTGCATTTCCATTGTACAGTCTGAAGAGGAGCCCAAGCAGGTGCGCATGTACCTGGTTGTCATAGTGATGCACACCTGTGAGTCTCTCACAGAACCTCAAGGATGCACAGCCATTCATGAACTCAGCAGGGCACTGAGAAGAGAACAAAAGGAAACCATCTGCATACTCACTCAAGGTTGCTGTATCTTGCAATTAACTTGGTGCATCATTGATGGTAGAAATGTCAGTTGATGCAAGGTTTCTGGAATTTAATTTTGACAGATAAATATTACTAAAGAAACTAGTGTTTGCGGTCCAAAATTAATGCTACTGAATATTTTTGAAGCTACCAATGTAAATACAGTGTCAAAACAATTGGTTTTAAGTATGATATTGGCAGCATGAATAGTAATCCAGAATGTGGCAGCTAGACTGGTAACTGGGAGAGGCCGCCGAGACCATATAAAACTAGCCCTGAAAGACCTACATTGGCTCCCAGTATGTTTCTGAGCACAATTCAAAGTGTTGGTGCTGACCTTTAAAGCCCTAAACAGCCTCGGCACAATATACCTGAAGGAGCGTCTCCACCCCCATCACTGAGGTCCAGTGCCGAGGGCCTTCTGGTGATTCCCTCCTTGTGAGAAGTGAGGTTACAGGAAATTAGGCAGAGGGCCTTCTCAGTAGTGGCGCCCGCTCTGTGCAACACCCTCCCATCAGATGTCAAGGAAATAAATAACTACCTGAATTTTAGAAGACATCTGAAGGCAGCCCTGTTTAGGGAAGTTTTAATCTTTGATGTTTTATCAAACATCATCATTATTAATAACTAGTGTCATTCAGCCCGTTAAATAAACGGGCGCTAGAACATTCGGCCTCTTTCTGCGGTGGCGACGGCGCATGGGGGGGGCGGCTGGCCCCTCCCACAGCCGCCGCTTCGTCGGGGCACTCCGCTGAGCCCAGCTGGCCAGCGGGCGCCCAGGAGAAGGCCACGATTCAGCCTCTTTCTGTGGCGGCGCATGGGGGGCCGGCTAGCCCCTCCCACAGCTAGCCCCTCCCACGCTTCGTCAGGGTGCTCCGCTGAGGCCAGCTGGCCATCAGGCGCCCAGGAGAAGGCCGCGATTCAGCCTCTTTCTGCGGTGGCACGTGGGGGGGCCGGCTGGCCCCTCCCACGGCCGCCGCTTCGTTGGGGCGCTCCGCTTGCTGCTTGTCGTGGGGGGGGGAGCATAGGGGGGGAAGGAAAAGGAAGCAGACTCCTCCTCGCGCACAGCGGGAGCGGCGGTTGGCGGCGGCAGGTAGGCAGAGGGGTGGGGTGGGTGTGGGGAGAGCGTGTGTGTGTGTGTGTGTGTGCATGCAGTCTCTGCGTCCAATCCCTGTGTCCGTGGGGCACATGTGCAGTAGCGCGGACACAGGGACTTTATTATATAGGATATTCTGTTGGGAGCCGCCCAGAGTGGGCGGTGTGTGTGTGTGTGTGTGTGTGAAATTATGTAATTGCAATGCATTGGAAAACAGCCCAACACTGATGTTAATAATCTATTTCAGCTTCCAAAAGCTCTCAGCTAAAGGTCTTTCCAAGCCCAGCTTCCTGATTTCCTTCTAATATGAAATACCTGGGGCATTATCTATGCCTATGACGCAGCACGTGCTCTGCCATGGAGAAGGAACCAGGTGCCTGATCCCTGGATCACCTCTTTTTCAAAGCTAGTTTTTACTTCCTAAAGGACCAAGGGAAGTAAGATACTGTAGTGGTATAGAGCTTTGTCCTTGTTTGTAGCATGTGCTATGCAATTTCCGTTTGTAAAATCTTTTAAAATATGGGAGACCAGTTCAAGGTTGCATTAAACCTGGCATCCCCAAACTCGGCCCTCCAGCTGTTTTGGGACTACAATTCCCATCATCCCTGACCACTGGTCCTGTTAGCTAGGGATGATGGGAGTTGTAGTCCCAAAACATCTGGAGGGCTGAGTTTGGGGGTGCCTGCATTAAACCTTTTACACAATACAGTCAGTTTTATTCAACCTAGCACATAGTTTGAGGATAAAACCCTAGTGCTCTTCCCTAAGCACACAAAGCCCACCAGAGCTTTCTCTTCATTTCAATGGAGAGTACATATTCACCTGAGCATGAAGAAGAACTGCCCATTTCATGTGAAGGCAATGCGGATGTTCACCTGTGGATAAGGCCCAGCTACGTGAAATCACTTTATCCTTACCCTGCTTAAAAAGAATAGATTTTCAGTAAAATCCATTAAAGCAGACAGAACTGGAAGGACCATATAACTTAGCGCTAGATACTTTGTTTACACAAAGTCCCTAGATGAGTGATTAGTTTCAGTTACAAGGGATGTTGGGCACAAGGACTCAAAATATCTATTGTCTCTAACCGCGGAGAACTGTTACCATTCAGAGCAAGAGGAACTGGGCTGGCTGGATGAACAGTGTGGCTGCTGCTGATGTCCTTGGAGTCCTGCTCAAGGCCCTGACCACTAGAGGTCACTGAGTAAAATGGTGTTTAATTGGAAAGCATGAACCGGAAAGTAGCCATTGCATATGCCACCTACACCCACACAAGCATTACAGAGAAAACATGATAGTTATATACCCCTGTGTTTCATTTGTATCATTTTGCTCCCCAGACGCATGCAGTGGACCCCATGGAAGCACTTGCTGCCTGTGCATCACTGGCATGGAGATACCATATGCAACGGCAGTGACCACATATGTGATGGGTTTTCAGATGTTGACACCACCATATGGAAGTGCTATATGTTTGGTTGCTTCCACATGTAAGCCATAACATTTAAAATGTCTCTCAAAAGAGAGCAACATAAGAAAGCACATGAAGGCTGTTTTTTACGCTGGATAATGAATATATGTACAGTGGTGCCTCGCTAGACGAAATTAATTCGTTCCACGGGTCTTTTCTTATAGCGAAAAATTCGTCTAGTGAATCCCATAGGAATGCATTGATTTTTTTATATTTTTTTGCCCATAGGAACGCATTAATTGAATTTCAATGCATTCCTATGGGAAACCGTGATTCGCTAGACGAATTTTTCGTAAAACGCATTCGTCTAGCGAGGCAAGCTCCGCTCGAAAAATCCTTTCGTTAAGCGGAAATTTCGTTAAGCAGGGCATTCGTTAAGCGAGGCACCACTGTATATGGCTTCAATATGTAATCCACTCGCTTGTCATCTCTTGAGGAGCCCTTTGGGTTCCAATTACAGTCATTCCTCGGTTTAAGTACGCTTCGGTTTGGGTACTTTCAGTTTAAGTACTCCGTGGACCCGTCTGGAACAGATTAATCCACACTTCCCCAAACTTCGGCCCTCCAGATGTTTTGGACTACAATTCCCATCTTCCCCAACCATTGGTCCTGTTAGCTAGGGATCATGGGAGTTGTAGGCCAAAACATCTGGAGGGCCGCAGTTTGGGGATGCCTGAATTAATCCACTTTCCATTACTTTCAATGGGAAAGTTCGTTTCAGGTTAAGTACGCTTCAGGTTAAGTACGGACTTCCAGAACCAACTACACTCATACTTCGGGTTAAGTACATTTCAGGTTGAGTACTCCATGGACCCGTCTGGAACGGAGTAATCCACTTTCCTTTACTTTCAATGGGAAAGTTCGCTTCAGGTTAAGTACGCTTCAGGTTAAGTAAAGACTTCCGGAACCAATTGTGTACTTAAACCGAGGTACCACTGTAGTTATAACAGCCCATCCAACATATTGGTTGAAGGAGTTATATATGTAAAGTCCTGTGATTCATACATCAGACTGAAATTAATTTTAGCAAGGAATATTATGAGCTTTTAGTTATTTTTAGCATCTTATGCAAAAGTTTTTCAAGTTTCTGTATAAAACAGAAATAGACACAGTGAACTTTGGAATTAGAGGCTCAGAACTAGAATCAGAAACAGTCATCACTTTCTTAGAGCTGAGAATGAACACAGAATTGTAGCCAACCACACATGAAACCCTAGGTAAGTATGAAAACATCCATGTGGGTTTTCAGGCAGAGAAAGAAAAGGCAATAATAATGCAGGTGAATAAATGTACATTTTATTTCCTTGTGGAAAACCAAGGCCAGAAAATATTCCAGCCAATGCAAAAATAAAATGCTATATTGCCATTCAGCAAAATTACAGGAAGTTGCAGGATACGATACAGAAATGCCCACCAGAATGTTTGCCCAATAGGAACAGGCAAGTTATTCAAATTTCTTTCTTTCTTGGAAAATAGTTGCTTGGAAAATAGATGCTTGGGCATGTGTGTGACCATATGCCCAGTGAGGCTGGAGTAGGGAGCTGCCATTTTAGACAAGGATAGCATATATTATTGAAAAATAAAGATTGACAGTGCAATCCAATGCATATCTAATCTGATGGAAGTAGTCCCAAGGGAAAGGGAGTGTTTGTAGCTTATTTATGACTCCTTTTGCTAGACTAAAAGTTACAAGTCCTCCAAACAGAGCCTTACCTTTCTTTTCAGTGTTCTGATTATGCTTTTCTTACCTAAACCAGTCAAGTGGTTCAGGAGAACACAGCTGTGTAGACAAACAGGCTTCCATACAGTGCACACTATATAAGTTGGATGAAAGCACCCACATATAACCGGTAAGTGGATTGAAAAAGGCAGCCTATGACTCCCTAGCATTTAATTTTCTCATTTAGCGAACTTCAACTATCAAAAATCTATAGGGTTCTGGAGCAGCCTAAACAATTTTAAAAGGTTTATATTCAATTATAAATAATAATGATAAATGATTTGGCCCTTAACAAGTTTCAGTGCACCAATTAACACCGCATTATAAAATACATCAATTATATTTCTTAACAAAGAAATCACCAGAATTTTCACAGTTTAAAATAGCCATCTGTCGGATTAAACTTCAAGTTTTTCATTTAAAAAGAAGAATTAGTTGTATATTTTGAAAAATAAAGCTGTGGTTGCCTAGGTAATGGTTTTTTTAATTTTCAGAAAATATGTTCAGTGGATTGTTACATTTCTTTTTTCCCCTTTTACACGGAGAATGAATATCCTTTTTGTCACTCCCAGTCTCAGTCCTCATTTCAAACAGATTGGCTCAGATATTGTTTGCTACCATTATTCATTTACCTTTATTTATTTCAAACCTTTTACACCATACTCCTTGACAAACAGGTGGCACGAGTAGCAGTGTACAACCAGCAGTAATAACAACAGTTCAGATATTAAAACTAATGATCATGTTCAGAGATGCTTAGTTGGGCAATTATTTTATTTAGATATAATGTTTAAAAATCTCTGGGCATAATGTTACATCTTTTCCTGATTCCTAACTTTTGTTTGCAAGGAAGGCATTTTGCAGATGAGGAACTGAGAGTGGGAGATGTAATTTCATCGCAGCCAGTCTGAGAGGCTATGGACTAATGAGGCTTTCCAACTACCAGTTAGAAGGGAGTCCCACTCTGGAATGTGTGTATTGTGCATTCTGCCCTTCAACTTCTCTCTCCAGAGAAAACACATAAGGAGCATAAAGAGAATTGGGTTGCAAATTTTGCCCTGAGGCTAAACTACATGTTACTCTTATGTGTAGTGAGCAGCTACTAATACTATATTTTCTTTCCTGAATTAATTACAGGTACTGGGAGTTGAATTGTTACTTGTTGTTGTTGTTGTTTAGTTGTTTAGTCGTGTCTGACTCTTCGTGGCCCCATGGACCAGAGCACGCCAGCCACTCCTGTCTTCCACTGCCTCCCGCAGTTTGGTCAGACTCATGCTGGTAGCTTTGAGAACACTGTCCAACCATCTCGTCCTCTGTCGTCCCCTTCTCCTTGTGCCCTCAATCTTTCCCAACATCAGGGTCTTTTCCAGGGAGTCTTCTCTTCTCATGAGGTGGCCAAAGTATTGGAGCCTCAGCTTCAGGATCTGTCCTTCTAGTGAGCACTCAGGGCTGATTTCCTTAAGAATGGATTGGTTTGATCTTCTTGCAGTCCATGGGACTCTCAAGAGTCAGCCTTCTTTATGGTCTAGCTCTCACTTCCATACATCACTACTGGGAAAACCATAGCTTTAACTATACGGACCTTTCTCAGCAAGGTGATGTCTCTGCTTTTTAAGATGCTGTCTAGGTTTGTCATTGCTTTTCTCCTAAGAAGCAGGTGTCTTTTAATTTTGTGACTGCTGTCACCATCTGCAGTGATCATGGAACCCAAGAAAGTACCGTAAAATCTCTCACTGCCTCCATTTCTTCCCCTTCTATTTGCCAGGAGGTGATGGGACCAGTGGCCATGATCTTGGTTTTTTTGATGTTGAGCTTCAGACCATATTTTGCGCTCTCCTCTTTCACCCTCATTAAAAGGTTCTTTAATTCCTCCTCACTTTCTGCCATTAAGGTTATGTCATCAGCATATCTGATTGCTACTTGAGATCATAGCATATAGGAAGGGGGCACTTCTCTTTTCCTACCCATGTCACAATCAAGCTATAGTTAGGTACTATGGTTAAGGGTGAGTGGGGGAATCTATCACTATCATTGCATAAATGTCCAGGTTCCTTAGAAGCACATGCGCCTGCCTATCTACATCTAAGTAGTGGATGGCAAGGTGGGGTGGTGGCACCCACCTACCCTCCTGACAGCTGAGCTGCTGCTCTTTAGCAGGTGGGGTGAAGCAATGGGGAATTTGTAATGGTGCAAACCCACCAATCCAGGACAGGTGGATTGGTCCCATTGGTGTGTTTGCACTGTGCCAACTCCCATGCTGCTTTATTCCTTCTCTTCTGCCCAGTAAACAAAAGTGATTCAGCTGCCATGTCACCCACTACTAGACGGATAGGTAGATAGGTAATATGCACAAGAAGGGCCCTGCTGGATCAGTTCAAAAGCCCATCTAGTCCAGAATCCTGTTTTCAGGATAAGTTGGAAGGGACCCTGAGCATCATCTAGTCCAACCCCCCACAATGTAGGAATATGTACCTGTGGCCTTGGCATTATCAGCACCATGCTCTAACCAACTGAGCTAGCCAGGTGCTGACTGGTGCCTGTGGCAAGCCCACAAGCAGGACCTGAGTGGAACAACCACTCTGCCTACCTATGATTAGCAGCACCTGATATTCTGAGGGATACTGCATTTGGCAGTGAAGGTAGAACAGGGATGGAACAAATGGCAGGTGTGGGGGAGCTGCCTGAGGCAAAAGAGCAAAGGGTGCTCCCCTTCCCCCAGTCAAGGTGCATAGCAACCAAGGCTGGCCCAGACATTTCAGCACCTGATGCCCCAAATCCCATAAGGAAATCCCACAAGCAATAAGAATGCAATAATAAATCTCAATTGACTGCCCTTTCATGACACTCCAAATTAGCCGCCAGAGGCGGTGCCCTCATTCTGGCAGAAGCGCAGCAAGCGGCTATGGGGTTGCGGAAACCACTCCCTTTTGATACGCAGCGTTTATGTTAAATAACTGACTGAAGGGAAAGAGGAGGTCTCCCTCGGGGTATGAAAACCACAGCCGTATCCGAGCAGCTTCTCCCTCCTTCCCTCCCCGCAGGCACAGAGCAGCGCAATCTAGCAGAAGAGATGGGGTGTTCCCATAGCTTGGGATACACGACTCGTTTCTCTCTCTTGCTTATTCATTTTCCACCTCATGTGCACCGAATGAAGCGCGACGTGAAATAAATAAATAACAGGCCCGGAGAAGCTGCAGGTGGTTTTCTAAAAATTTATTAGGAAGGAAAAAGCTCCCACCGAGGAAATCGCAAATAGGGCTGTGCCTAAGTCCCCAGAGGGGAGCGCTTGCATCAAGCAGTGGAAACCACACCGCGAAGAGCACAACAATTATATGGAAACATCCCGCGTCCTCCTCCTCCTCCTCCCAACCTCACCCCGCCATTTTTTTCAGTCTATCCCCATTCCCCCCCTCCAAATCCCCTGTTGCCTTTCCACTCGCAGGACTAAACCTGCGCCTTGGCATCGCCTGCTCGTCACGGCCCGCCCTCTCCAGGCCTCCCTCAGTTCCGCGCGGTGGCCGCTTCAGTCCAGACGCGTGCGCGCGCACACGCACGCACGCCCTCACCCCTACATTGCCCCCTTCGCTTTACAGCCCCACGGGAGGGCAAGGGTCACCACGGGCTGCGGCTCGGGCAGAGGGCATGCGCAAACAGTTGCCACCAGCGAACTGGAAGCAAAGCAGCAAGAAGGCTATTTTATAAGACGAAAGGGAGCGAAATAGGCAACAGCTCTGTGGGGAGAGGGAGGCGGGGTGTGTGTGCCGTCGGGACGTGCTCTCCGCTACTGAGGAGGGGGAGCCGAGCCGGCGCTCTCCTCATTCCCCGGTGACACGAGGCGGGTCTAGCAGGGGGCCACCTCCTCCCAGCCCTTCTCATTGGCTGCTCGGCGATGCCCGTGGCTCCCGGCCCGTCCGTTAAATGGGACGCTCATTAGAGAGCAGTTTCCATTGACAAAAGCGCCGAGGGGGGGAAAGCGCGCTGGGTGGAAAGAGGAAAAGAGGACGCGCTCGAGGGGCGCATGGGCAAGCGCGGGCCGAGGCTTCCTGCACGTTGGCTTCGGGGAGGCGGCGGCGGCGGCAGCAAGGGAGAGAGTAGGGCAGGCGCACTCTTTCGCCTGAGGTGGATTATTCTGTTTTCTGTTCTTCAGCGCCTGGCCGGTGGCTCGCCGGAGCTCTCCCTTGAGACAACGTTTGGACGCCACCGCGAAGCCAAGAGGGGGCTGCGAGAGGACTAGGCTGCCCGACGGAGGGGAGGCGGGGGCTGCAGAGCCCGGCCTGTGAGGGCGGCGGCGGGCGCGCGTCTTGCGAGGGCTCCATGATTGGGAACGGAAGAATCGAGCCGCCCCTCTGCCACCCTCCCGCCCCCAACCTCCATGGGCGGCAGTGAAGATGGGGGACCCCTCTCCTCCTCGTAAGTTACCCCGTCCGCGCGAGGAACCTGTATTGTTGTTAGATCTGCCTGCCTGCCTTCTCTCTCCCTTCCCTGGGTGCGCAGGTGAGCAGCTCCATTGTGCGGCGCAGGCACCTGCTTCCGCCAGCCGCCAGCCGCCGCCACCCTCTTCTTTGGCGTGGTCTGCGGGCGCCCCGGTGGTGGCACTTGACGTCGGCCGCCGCCTGCTTTACGAGGGACGCCGCCGCAGCCCCTCGCCTCCTCCTTAGCCCGGCTCGCTGCGGCTGCTTCGATTGTGCGCCCTGCCCGCGCTGGCGCTGCTGCTGCTGCGCGCTATTATCTAAGCGGCGGCTTCTCTAGCAAAGCTGGGCAGGGCAAAAGACCAGCCCAGTCCTCGTGCTCATTTAACGACGGCGACGCTGCCTGTCTTTTTAACGCTTGCACCGAGGGGGGTGTCGGGGAGCAGCAGGTCCGGTCGGGGCTTCCCGCCGGGAGACCTTCGCCCTTGGCTTCTTGCCTCCCACCCTCTTCTCCCATTTTCCAGCCTCAATATGGCTTTCCACCGAGGAGCTGCAGTATGACTGAAGTGGGCAAAAGGGGGCGGGGGAGGCGGATGCCGGGGGCGGCTGGAAGTGGGGTGAGCTGAGAGCGCGTGAGCGGCCGAGGGGGGTCTCGAAGGCTCTGCGTGGGCGCGTGGCAGGGGAGGGGGAGGCGGAGGCAAGAGGGGAAGCCCGGCTGGAGACTTTTAGCAGAGGGGGGCGGGGAGCTGGGCGACGGAGACTGCGCTCTGCTTTTTAAAGGGACGGATAACGTGGAGTTGCAAGAAGGGACTGAGCGGCTTGTGGCTGGAAGGCACTGGCTAGGGTTGGGGGGCGGGGGAAGCGAGGTTGGAACCGGGATCCTGGCTAAGGATTCGAGTTGCCTGGGAGGCACCTGCAGTTGGAGACAACCACTAGCAAAATTCCTCGGAGAGTCCCTGTCTCTCCATCATTCTGCCTCTCGGGAGCTTTTGCATTTGATGCTCCTTCCAGCGCTCCTCACGCCCTCCAGCGTGGAGAGAGGCTGTCAGGAGATCCTCTCCGGAGTTGCGCCCTGCGTGTCTCGCTGGGGGGCGGGGGGCGGCGGCGGCGATTCCCCTCTTGCAGGTGCCCTCTCCTTCTCTTCCCTCGCCAGGTGGGGCCCGCAGCCTCCTCACCACGCTCTTTCTCTCTTTCGCCTGGCAGGTGGCTGGGCTGAGCTTCCCCGGAAGGATGCACCGTGATGACTCCCACCGAGCGGCGGCACGAGTACCGTCGACGGCCGCGGCGGCCCCGCCACCTCCTTCTCCTCTAGCGGCAGCTGCCGAGAGCTCAGCTGTAATGGAAACTGGGGGCGATGCCAGGACAGCACCTCCGAGGCGGGGAGGCGCAGGACCAGGCGGCAGCGGCGAGGTTGGAGCTGCTGTCGCTGCAGAACGCGCCGGCTTCCTAGCGGCTGCCGCGGCTGCTGCCGTCGCTCCTGCGGGTGGAAAGGGTATGAATATTGATGGAGCAGGCGGCGGCGGCGGCAGCAGCAGCGCATCGGGCATGGACCCTGCTGCAGTGCCGAGAGGAGGCCGAGCCGCGGCCCCCGCCCCTTTCCTGCGAGTGCCTTACGCCAAGGATCCCAAAGCAGCCCACCAGCGCTTCCTGCGGAGGAGCGTGGTGGACTCCGACCAGGAGGAGCCCACCTTCGAGCCGCCCGAGCCGCAGCAGCCGCAGCAGAAGAAGATCATCCTCTTCTCCAAAACCAGGAGGATAATCGCCGAGAGGGTGAAAGCAGGGCAGAGGCCGGTGGTGGAAGAGGCGCACCCCGCGGAACAGCCCGCCGAGCCGGCGAAAGCGGCGGCCGCCCCGGAGGGTCTTCTTAGTTCAGCAACAGTAGCAGCAGCAGCAGCCGAGGAGCCGAAGGAGAGCAGCGGCAAGGAAGATGCGGAGAAGAAAGAGGCGCCGGAATCTCTCAAGGAGCAGAGCAAGTCCAAGAAAGAGGAGGCGGAGGATGAGGAGGAAGAGGCCGACATGAAGGCGGTGGCCACCTCCCCCGATGGCAGGTTTCTAAAGTTTGATATCGAGCTCGGAAGAGGGTCTTTCAAAACAGTCTACAAGGGGCTGGACACGGAGACCTGGGTGGAAGTGGCTTGGTGCGAACTCCAGGTAAGTGGCAGGAACTATCTGAATGACTTTTTTTGGGGGGGGGGGAGGTGTGTGCTTAAATGCCCTGTAAACTGAGGACAGGGTGCAGAAGAGTGTCATCTAAAAAAGCTTTGTTGGAATCGTCTCTACAGCTTATCTTGTTCCTGGGCTAACTATAGCTCCCGTGTTTTCATTGGTTCCGGCCCTTCCCCCACATCATATGCATACACACTCCTCCCAGGTTTAACTCTCTCAGCCCTGTGATTTGCCAAGGGCAAGGCTAGTGTAAACTAGAATTTAAAAAATAAGCTGCTCAGCAAATGCCAAGAAGGGCCTCCAAAGGGTTAAAATGTGCCTGGACCAGATGCATTGTAGGCTACTAGAGTCTGAACTAAATATTCCACAAAATGTAGCAGTTAATCACAGCAAAACACTTTAAATTTATCTTGGAAGAATTGAAGCAGTTGTGTTACAATGTTTGTGTGAGTGTTAAAGGCACCACAGGACTATTTCTTGGTTTTACAGTGGCAGGCTTTGTCTTATTTTAGTTGTAGAAAATACCACAGGCAAGGTTATTCTATATGGAGTTTGAATAAGAAGCAAATTCCATTGGTTCCAACAGGTTTTACTCTGAAGGAAATTTGCATAGGTGATTAATTACAGTGGGAGTAATCCCAGATGACCATAGGGTTGTACTGTTTATTATGAAGATCTTTAAAATGTCCTGAATGAATTGGAAAATGGAAATATGAATGTTGCTTTGGCTCAATATGAGCATTTATCTAACTGAAGGATCTGATTTGTTACTTTTCTGTAAACACAGTAGTGTCATCTGTTCCCTCCTTCTAAAAAGACTTTCTTGTTTAACTTAAAAAGGGAATCATAACTGTGGCTAACATTTGTCAAAGGTCACGTAAATTATATCACAGGATACTGAAATGACTTATTGAACCTCACTTCCCTTTCTAAAACAGAATAGACTTTCCCCTTTTTGCTCTATGTCTTTATTCATAATAGACCTTAATCTTCTCTATCATACATGCTCAAGTGAGATAAAGCTTCTGTGATCTTTTCAGTCCACTTCTCTTTTCCCTTCTCTATTTTGGTTGCATATTATATTTATGATGTGGCTGTGGGAATTGGTCATAATTCACATTTTTGTTCTTGTGAAGCTGTTTTGCAAAAATAGTCATGGGGTCTTGGAACAAGGGTTGATTAATAGGACAAAATAGCTGCTTCAAATACCTTTTGGAAAGTTGCAACCAACAAGGAATGCATACTTTTCATTAAACTATGATAGGATGATAACTGGTTGTTACCTCTTTCTAATCACTTATGATATTCTGTATTCTGTGATCTTTCTTGCAGCAGACCTGTAATGTTGAATTATAAAATCGATGCTGACAAGCTTGTGTATGAATATCATAATGAGACCCCCCCCCTTTAAAAGACCCTTGGTCCTGAATTACCCTGCTGTTTGGAGGGGTCAGATTGTAAACTGAATCTAAAGTGTTATGTCCTGCAACATTAGACTTGGTTGAGCTACTTTTAATGGAACAAATTGCAATAATGTTGAAGCTTTTGTGCAACTGGAGACTAGTAGGAGAGCAAGCACATGAATTAGTAACAGAAGTAGATCCCATTGTTGAAAGAAAGCTATGTATATTCATAGGGTTGTATCTGAGTTGTAGATCCACTGGAATGACTGAACCTAAGTCATGCCTATTAAGTGTAGCTGATCTACTCTGAGTAGGACTAGCATTGGTTACCACACCATGTATTGTTGGCTCTACTTTATCACCAAAATCTTAAGGCAGCATCCTGTATCCATTTTAGGTTTATGAGAGAGGGAGGAAGTATTATCCAGTCCAGTTTAGCATTTAATCATTCCAGTTACACATACGAGTGCTATAATGTAGCTTGTCTGGAGTCAGTCATGACTTCGGTAGTTTTATAAAATCATGTTTAAAAATATTCCATAATAGCAGCCTATGCATCTGCAAATATTTAAACCATGGCCATCCAGTTTAATAGAGTGCAACAAAGTTGCAGTGTTAAAAAAAGAGCGGAAAACCCATCTCTTTGTTTGTTCACTTTCTAACCACATTATTCATAACTTCTATGTTATCTCAAGTAATTTCCCCCCTCCTGTATTAAAAAGCCCTGTCTTAAGATTTCCTATGTAAATAGGATGGATCGATACCCCTAATCATTTTGGTCACCCTTTCTGTACCTTCTGTACTGCTTTGATTTTTTAAAATGATCTAGTAGTATATATGTATTTTTATAAAGATACTGTATCTATAAACCCCAACAACTTGCAGTTACCAACTACCCCCAAGACTGCCAAGTACCCACTGAGATTGCCTTACAACTATTGTTCAAAGCATCCTCTTTTTTTAAAAAAAGAAGGTATATATTTTAGGATGTGTGTATGAAACAGAGAGAAATCACTCCGTGTTGGCAAATGCTATCTGTCCTATTGTGTATTGAATTGTGAATGTGCTAAGAGTTTCTTCACTTTGATTGGATGTCAAATATAAATATAAACCGACCAGGACTCTGCAGTCATTATCTGAAGCCTTTCTTGGTGTGCCTCATCCACAAAAGGTCCAGACCAGGCATCCCCAAACTGCAGCCCTCCAGATGTTTTGACCTACAACTCCCATGATCCCTAGCTAACAGGACCAGTGGTTGGGGAAGATGGGAATTGTAGTCCAAAACGTCTGGAGGGCCGAAGTTTGGGGATGCCTGGTCCAGACCATGGCAACATGAGAATGGGCCTTTTCTGCAGCAGCTCCCCATTTGTGGAATGCTTTCACCAGGGAGGTTCACCTGGCACATTCATTATACATATTTAGGTGCCAGGTGAAAACATTCCTCTTCAAGCAGGTCTTTGGCTGATTAATATTCTGTGGCAGGGTTCCCCAAACTTGGGTCTTCAGCTGTTGTTGCACTACATTCTTATCATTTCAATCATTCCTATCTACCAGGACCAGTGGTCAGAGATGATTGGAATTGCAGTCCAAAAACAGCCAGAGATCCAAGTTTGGGAAACCCTGTTCTCCAGTCTTTTATGTGTTTGTGCAAGAGGTGTTGTTGTTTTGTTTTAGCTATTTATTTTGTGCTTCTGTCCTGTATCTTGTGGACGGGCCTGAGATCTTCGGATGAAGAGCGGTGTATAAATTTAAACAGTAATAATGGTAATAATAATAAATAATATCAGGCTAAACCATAGTTTAGTGTGATGGGAATGAGTCTAGGTTACTCTTGGGTTCATGCAGTCGCTCCCATTTTTAGAAGAATTTGCTCCCATTGTTAGCTTAACTGTGGTTTGTCATTATATCCAAACCTGGAACTGTTGTTGGTTTTAAATACGGTTTAGCTGAACAAGCTAGGGCAGTCTTGCCAGCCCAGTCCTACCTGGCAATGCCAATGATTTTGTAAATCATGGTTTGAAGTTGGCATCTCTGGAAGTTGAGAATAGAGCGCTTGAGCTCCTGTGCTCATTCCTGTAGTAGTGCTAAACAGTGGTTTAGTGTTGTGTCTGAATGCAAGTCTTAGAGCCTGATAAGTAAAGTTCCAATAATGTAGAGGAGTGACAGTTACAGGATTGTATCCAATGTTAGCCCAACATTGAGCAGACCCTTTGAAATGAATGGTCTACTGAGAGTGTATCTTAGTTGGCTACAACCAAAACTCATTAAAAGGAATTTATTTCTGTGTTTACCAATCAGAGTACTTTAACAATTTTTTTAAAAATAACTTAAGCGGTTATAATTCAGTAAGCTGAACAATCCCTCTACATACTAGAAAGTTGAATAACATTACTGAACTCATGTAGGAGGATGGAAAGACCCTTCACAAAGTCAGTGATAGACCATCAGCATGTATCAAATGTCTATCCTCCTGTCTGGGGCGAGCACCAGACTTTAACAGGCCCTCAGTATGGTGCCACGAGACCCCTGCTAGGCACTTCTGCTATTCTTGCCACAGTCTCTCTCTCTGACACACTCTTACTGGCACTGCTGCCATTCATTTTGCTCAGTGTCTCCCCCCGAGACATGCTGACCCACCAGGCAGTGGCATTTTGCATGAGAACTGAGCTGCTTCTTGGTTCTGATCTCTGGTGGTGGCTGTCATGTTAGGTCCAGCAAAATACAGTTTCTAAGTACATTTCCGAGCACAATTCAAAGTGTTGGTGCTGACCTTTAAAGCCCTAAATGGCCTCGGCCCAGCTCTGAGAGCCTTCTGGCGGTTCCCTCACTGTGAGATGTGAGGTTACAGGGAACCAGGCAGAGGGCCTTCTCAGTAGTGGCACCCGCCCTGTGGAACACCCTCCCATTGGATGTCAAAGAAATAAACAACTATCTGACTTTTTAGAAGACACCTGAAGGCAGCCTGTTTTGGGAAGTTTTTAATCTTTGATGATTTTTTCTGTTTTTAATCTGTTGGGAGCTGCTGGGAAAACCCAGCCAGATGGGCGGGGTATAAATTAAATTAATATTATTATTATTCCCCATGGTATTAAGATAAAACCTGAAGTTCACAGTCCTGTCTGTCTGTATCTCTCTGTGTAATGCACATGGCTGGAAATAATACATTTGCATGAACATATTGCAGTGTTACAGAATTGTGTGAATTATTTTTTCATGTAGCTAAAGAAATGTAATGTGTGAAACAGCATTCAGATTTCTGTTGACAAATGAAACGGTTGAAACAAAAGAAGGCATGTGATGACTGTGTATCTTGGCTTGAACTCACCATGTCACAATATATCTCCAGTTATTTGTTTGAAAGAAGCAAATAGCCAAGAACCTCCATTTAGAGGGGGTTTTGTGTATAGTTGGGTTATGTAATCTTTTAAGGGCATGTTCAAAACCATGATTTTAAAAGGACAGAGCTGTGCTCTTTCTTTGGCTGGCATTTCTATCATCTTTATTTAGAATAGTTGGAATGTTTCTATGTATATCTTGCAAACTGCTTTAGCTTTTTCTGGTGGAGGAACACTCTATGTTCTCAGTAATAAAAAAATGAAAGATAGCATGGGGGATATTCTTGCTGTCTTGCATTCTGTTATACAAATACTGTAAACCTATTTAATTTATTTAAGAATAAAAACATTGTCACAGAAGTCTGTTTTATGTTGCTGCTCTTAATATGTTGGCACCTCCTCCTTGGAGGTAGGGTGGGATACAATGAAAGAATTGGCAAATATTTCTAATTCTATTAAATGGGCGGGGTGAGCAGAGGAACCCAAATTATAAGAGTTGTTCAGCACATTGCAAGCTTTCAGGAACTAGGCTTAAACATGAGCAAAAGAATAATGGGAGAACGGTGACACTGAATATACATATTTTTGCCCGATATCCAGCAGAAAATTGTTGTTGTTTAGTCGTGTCCAACTCTTCGTGACCCCATGGACCAGAGCACCCCAGGCACTCCTGTCTTCCACTGCCTCCCGCAGTTTGGTCAGACTCATGTTGGTGGCTTCGAGAACACTGTCCAACCATCTCGTCCTCTGTCGTTCCCTTCTCCTAGTGCCCTCAATCTTTCCCAGCATCAGGGTCTTTTCCAGGGAGCCTTCTCTTCTCATGAGGTGGCCAAAGTATTGGAGCCTCAGCTTCAGGATCTGTCCTTCCAGTGAGCACTCGGGGCTGATTTCCTTAAGAATGGATAGGCTTGATCTTCTTGGAGTCCATGGGACTCTCAAGAGTCTCCTCCAGCACCATAATTCAAAAGCATCAATTCTTCGGCAATCAGCCGTCTTTATGGTCCAGCTCTCACTTCCATACATCACTACTGGGAAAACCATAGCTTTAACTATATGCACATTTGTCGGCAAGGGAATGTCTCTGCTTTTTAAGATGCTGTCTTAGGTTTTTTTTATGTTGAGCTTCAGACTATATTTTGTGCTCTCCTCTTTCACCCTCATTAAGAGGTTCTTTAATTTCTCCTCACTTTCTGCCATCAAGGTTGTGTCATCTGCATATCTGAGGTTGTTGATATTTTTTCCGGCAATCTAAATTCCGGCTTGGGATTCATCCAGTCCAGCCTTTCACATGATGAATTCTGCATATGTTAAATCAGCAGAGAGACAATATACAGCCTTGTTGTACTCCTTTCCCAATTTTGAACCAATCAGTTATTTCATATTCAGTTCTAACTGTAGCTTCTTGTCCCACATAGATATTTCTCAGGAGACAGATGAGGAGATCAGGCACTCCCATTTCTTTTAAGAACTTGCCATAGTTTGCTGTGGTCGACATAGTCAAATGCTTTTGCATCGTCAATGAAGCAGAAGTAGAAGTTTTTCTGGAACTCTCTAGCTTTCTCCATAATCAAGTGCATGTTTGCAATTTGGTCTCTGGTTCCTCTGCCCCTTCGAAATCCAGCTTGCACTTCTGGGGTTCTTAGTCCACATACTGCTTAAGCCTGCCTTGTAGAATTTTAAGCATAACCTTGCTAGCCTGTGAGATGAGCGCAATTGTGCGGTAGTTGGAGCATTCTTTGGCACTGCCCTTCTTTGGGATTGGGATGTAGACTGATCTTCTCCAATCCTCTGGCCACTGCTGAGTTTTCCAAACTTGCTGGCATATTGAGTGTAGCACCTTAACAGCATCAAAGTTTCTTTATGAGTTGGGGGGGCAGGTCAAGGACTGCTACCCTACATTCTAGCATATGATCATTCAATGGTCCATTTTGGAGATGTTACAATGTTTGCAAGATGTTTAAATAGCCAAACCTTCCATTACTAATGAAGTAGTTATCTCAGCATGAGCCCTTTTCAAGCTTGCTTCTGTTTGGTCTGCATATGAAATGCTGGTGTTTATGTAAGCATGGAGCTTTGAGAATGTGGGGATAGAAATGAACTACAGGAATAAGGTCCTTTAAAAATTATGTAATGAAAGGAGGGTGCTTGGTTGCAGAAAAAACTTATTTATCAAGGACCTGCACTAGAATTTCAGCTATTGATTTCATGATAGATGCCAGGGATAGGTGCATCTTAAGGTACCTTTCTTGACCCATTCCTGAAGCTTTATGACTGCGTTATTTGCCAGATATTTGTTTTTTGTTGGGGGAGTGGAGGTAGAAGCACAGTAAATACCTAAAACAATATAGTACACAGTAAATGCCTAGTCAGGACTGTTTTTCCTATCAGAATTACAAGTACATACAGCCACAATCATGCTCTTTCCTAAGCACAGCATGCATCCCCATAACATAACCATTAGGAGGAATCTAAAGCTTAAAATGTAAATGTGTGCAATTGCTCAGATGTATATAATTCCAATGCATCTTTTTTAGGAAATACTATAACCATGTTTTGGAAAGTGATGAGTATATGCTTAAAAAGTAGGGTAGTTATGATGTGAACCAGGGGGCCTTACTGTGCAGTAGGCTGAAACGGATTTCTTCAGGTAGTGGCAGAGCTGGCCCAAGAAAGTTTGCTGCCTGGGGCAAAGAACAAGACGGGGTTTCTTCCCCAATCCTAATACAAAAATTGACTGGACTGGCAACTGAATCTTATTTCTGTACCAATGAAGCAATGGAGACATACACAGCTCTGTACTCTAATGGACAGGAATGTCTGGAAGCATTCCCTCCCAGCGGCTTCCACCTGCGTTAGTCACCTCACCTTGTTTAATGGTAGAACTGGTTGTGGGTGGTAGCAGATGAAGGCAGCAACTGATGTCTGAATGGTGCAGCAAGATGTTTTAAAATGTATAGCATAGAGGGTGTCAGTGTGCCATTTGGGTTCTGCTTCAGGCAGCAAAATGTCTTGGTCCAGAACTGTTATGAAGCGATATAGCAATGCGTCAGCTGCATGAGCTGTGCTTAAATAAAATGTCACAATCCTGGATGAGTAATGAAAAGCCATTGTTGGGAAGGTAAACAGCCAGAGAGTAATATGAGCTTTAGTCCCATTTGCTGGTCAGTGGTTTTTGCTACAATAGGACATAAAACACTTTTCAAGGATTCTGTGCGGCTGTTGAGGACAGAATCTAATATAGTGCTCTCTAGTTTTGGTCTACCTAGAGTGATTATTTTCTGCATCTGTTTGTTTTTTTGATGGAAACTCATACATGCTCTGATTAGTTTAGTTAATAGGGTCTTGAAATAATGAAACAACTCTTTTATCGAAGTAAACTAATTCTGTAAGAGGCTTAAGCTAATGGTGAGCAGGTATTGCAAACAAGATGGAGGAAGGTCAAAATGTCAACTTTTTCCTAATAGGATTTTCTGAGATGTAATGTTAAATAACTCTTGCACTGACTTAATAGATGCTTTAATTGCAGGGAGTCAAACCACATTTGATCTTAAAGCTGAAGCACAACAGAACCTGTAATGGATTTATAGCTTCAGGGAAACTTATTGGGATGGCCAGACTCTTTGTTGTTGTTTTGTTTATTTTTAAACATATTTTTAATTAAAGATTTCTTGGTTTACAAAAGTGCAATGTCTCTTTTTTCAAGTTACGTTTTCTACAGATCATTTTCATTTGTTGAGATATTAGTGTTACATTAGGGGGAAAGGGGGGGAAGAGGTGGAGGGGGCCATGGTGAGTGGGGGTGGGGCCGGGTGGCGATGCTTCTATTCTACTTAGTGTATGTGTGGGTTTTTGTGTCAGCGTCACTTGTGCGGGTTCTCTTTACTATTTGCTTGTGTTCCTTTGGTGGTGAGAGAGGTTGGGGTTGGCCTGGGGTGTGGTTGTTTGTTTGTGGTTGGCTGTGGTGAACTTTGTGGGTGGGTGTTTTTGTATCAGGTTAGCCATATTGATTCAGATGCTGTTGGCGGATTTTTGTCATTGTCTTGTTGGGCTGTGTATGTGATAAAGGGGAGCCATACCAGGGTGAAGGCGTCTTCTTCTGTTTGTCCCCATGTCAGTTTCAGTTTATTGGTTAGTTTCCTAATAAGGCTGTTTCCCATACTATTTGGTACCAATGGCCCATGCCTATTCCTGACAGGTCTCTCCAGTGTCTGGCTATAATGTTTCATGCTCTCTCATCCTGGCGGTCTGATTTGTTTCTGTCTGCATTTTTCAGGCTGATTTTATTTGTTCTTTTGAACTTGTTTGTTATGGTATGTTTAACAAAAGTTATATAAACGTCTTCATGATGCTTATCCTTCTGCCCATCTTCAAATTCCACTTCACTTCTTGTCAAATCCAAAAACTTGTCTGTTATTTCTAACTTGCATCATTGCTTCTAATGCTCTTTATCTTTGGAGTGTCCCATTTGCGCATTGTCAAAAAACAGGAGGGGCCGGGAGTCAGTACTGCACTGCCCACCTTCTCAATAGCAGCATTCCTGTTGTTCCTGCTGTGACTTGTAAATATATGCAACTCAGTTTCAGCAATGGAAAAAAGTGTGGATATGTTGTTTTTAGTGAAATGTTGGGGGTTAAAAAACTTAATGTCAAGTAGCAGATGCCAGGTGTGTAATGTGAAGAATAAAATCTGCACAACATTAAAACATTTGGAAAAAGGGCAGGCAGACCAATCCTCATCCTCAAGGTTGGCTGCTGCATAATTCTCTCTGTTAGCTTTTCAAACTCTGTGCAATGAGACGAGATCTTTTGATCAGCATGAGATGAAGCATGGGCCTTTCTGCTTTGAAAAAAGCATTACTAGTCAGAATAATGTAATTTAAAGTCCTACTGATTTCAATATATAGAATTAAACATTAGTTTAACCTACTAGGTATTAACTTTTTTAGAAAGAGAGGCATCCTGGATAAAATTTTACTTCATCTTACATTATGAGGAAGGTGAACACTTTTAAAGTTTGGGGCAAAATTGAAATATGCAACATTTGTTAGTTTAAGTATAAAATCTAAACTTTTTTACTACAAGAATAGGACTGGAATATAGTCAACAGCCTATAAAATAATACAGTTTGTTGTCATTATGAATAAAGTATTAATTTAACTTTTATAAAAATTAGAGTTGGAAATAATGCCAGTTTTTTTCAAAACTCTTAAATTGCAGCAAATAGCTTTTATTGTCTTCATGCCTACCAGTATTGAGACAAACAGTAATAAAATTTGTGCTTCGATATATCATTTAAACCCAACATCACTTTATATAGGTCAGGGCAGACTTTGATATGGTGTTGTATATTAAAAACTTAATGGTCAATGGGGATTATAAAACACGATGTAAGTTGGGGAAAATAACCGTATACTGAATATTGTAATAAGAGGAAAGGCATTGGCATGTCACTCATGGCATGGTGCCTCTAAGTATTGATCAGTTGTAATGCAATTAATATATTTTCTTGTGTAGAGCTCTGATCATGATTCTATGTTATTTCTGCAAATTACGAGAAAGCATTGGGATGAAGAAACAGTATACCGGTAAATGAAAGAAACCAGTGATGTAGTTCAAGCTGAATGTTGCTGGTGCTGTGTTATAAATATAATCACTAGTGGTATTTAAAGTCTGCTTAATAAATATCAAGATTCAGCTGCTTGATACACATTTAACTAAGGTTAGGCAATGATAGAATTAGAGCACATATTTATACAACAAGCATTAATTTATGTTATTTGGACAAACATAGCGTACAAATTGGCAATTGTACAAGAACTCATGAGTAGCAAGCTGAGTATTTCCTTTCATTTTGGTGTTCACTGCAAGTCAGTAAATACTTAATAAAGGGCTTTCAGTCTGTTTAGAACCTTTATTTTCTTTCTCACCATTGACACATTAATAGAGAAACACATTCTTATGAAATGCTTAGGCAGTTTATATACACAAAATGGAATTATTGCTACCTCCTGCAAATTTACAGTGGATAAGCCAGTTTATCCTTGTTATTCTTTCTGACCATTGCCTTGAATTGTACTGCCAACATTAAGAGCACACAACCTGGCTTTAAGTGGCAAAGTAGTTGCTGCAGCTGACCCTAAAACATTAATTTGCCATTTCGATAGAACCCCGGATTAGGTCTTATAGGAATAATAACTGTAGTATATGGAGCTATTTGTGTTGATTGAAGAAACTGACTTGATTTTCAGTATCACATGCTCAGTCTCCAGGCCCTTTATATTCTTGGACAAAAGAAAAAGCTTCCCTTACAAGAAATGGCAAAGTTAAATCACTCTGGTAAGGTTTACCTTCTGGTTGACTTGTAGGTTTAATAGCCAAAGTCTGTGTAATGTGCATATGCAAATTGGCTCGAAAGGTTGGCTTCAGCAAGTGGAAATCTGGGATATTTGAGTGTATTTGAGATATTTGAAATCTGGGATATTTGAGTGTATGTATATACATGTGAGAGATTCTGAAATAGTGGAATTATTTAGGGGGAATTATTATTTATTATTTAGTGGAATTATTTAAGGGGACCCAGGTGGCGCTGTGGTTAAACCACTGAGCCTAGGGCTTGCTGATCAGAAGGTCGGCGGTTCGAATCCCTGTGATGGGGTGAGCTCCCGTTGCTCGGTCCCAGCTCCTGCCAACCTAGCAGTTCGAAAGCACGTCAAAATGCAAGTAGATAAATAGGAACCGCTACAGCGGGAAGGTAAACGGCGTTTCCATGTGCTGCTCTGGTTTGCCAGAAGCGGCTTTGTCATGCTGGCCACATGACCTGGAAGCTATACGCCGGCTCCCTCGGCCAATAATGCGAGATGAGCGCGCAACCCCAGAGTCGGTCACGACTGGACCTAATGGTCAGGGGTCCCTTTACCTTACCTTATATACATGTGAGAGATTCTGAAATAGTGGAATTATTTAGGAATGGTTATAGTTGCAAGTAGGGACTCAGGGGGCGCTGTGGGTTAAACCACTGAGCCTAGGGCTAGCTGATCAGAAGGTTGGCGGTTCGAATCCCCGCGACGGGGTGAGCTCCCGTTGCTCGGTTCTAGCTCCTGTCAACCTAGCAGTTTGAAAGCACGTCAAAGTGCAAGTAGATAAATAGGTACTGCTCGGGCGGGAAGGTAAACGGCGTTTCTGTGTGCTGCTCTGGTTTGCCAGAAGAGGCTTGGTCATGCTGGCCACATGACCTGGAAGCTCCCTCGGCCAATAATGCAAGATGAGCGCACAACCCCAGAGTTGGTCATGACTGGACCTAATGGTCAGGGGTCCCTTTACCTTTACCTATAGTTGTAAGTATAGAAAAGTAACTTCACATCTTCAGGAGTGATATTTATTTCACATTCCAGAAACGACTGAACTACTCACCATATTCCAAATGCACTGCTACTCTTTTTGTTAAGCAGCTGAAAACTGGTATTTTTACAAGATTAGTTTTCTGTTAAAATTGTCTTCCATGACTATTTTAAGTCAGTCTTTCAATCCAAGGCCTATTGGAGATCAAGAGAGTTAATGCAAGCTGAAAATATTACTCAGAAGATGTGTACACATTAAGTTGTATATGTCTTGTTTATTTTTTATAAACACTCCTCTTAGTTCAGATGATGAAAATCAATACTCCCATCCTGGTGCTAGCCATCAATTTTAGATCTAGTGGCTACAGTACTAAAATAAAATATACATTTACTCCTATCTGTAATGAAGTATTGACTGGACTAAGGTTATCTGTGTTTATCAGAACTCATAAGAATTCTTTCAGAAAGGAATTACAGAACATTGTGAAACTATTTAGGATTAAACATGTCTCTTGTTAGTTTTGTTATTGCCATGAAGTTAGAGCTGGATTATAATTCAACAGCTGTTACTAAAATGACTTGTGAATGGCCCTTTAGGCAATTGTGGGATAAAGATTTAAGTTTCTAAATAAAATGGTAGTATATGTGGGAGGGTGAAATGTCAAAAATAGAATGCAGTTCTTTGTGCTTCTTTTTCTGATTTACAATATGACATGCCATAGTTGGCTGCTATTTACATGCAAAAAGAAGTCTAAAGTTTAATGTTCACACTAGTTTCATTGTATCCTATCCCAACACAGAGTTTATGCAGACTAGGGTTTAGTAGAAGACACAGTTCATCTATATTGCTACAAGGTTGTACTTCCACTTTTCTACTTTGCAACTGCCAGGATAGTGGTAGAGCAGGGGTCAGCAACCTTTTTCAGCCATTGGCCGGTCCATCGTCCCTCAGACCATGTGGGTGGTCGGATTATATGGGGGGGGGGGTGAACGAATTCCAATTCCCCACAAAAAACCCAGAGATGCATTTTAAATAAAAGCACACATTCTACTCGTGTAAAAACACACTGATTCCCAGACCGTCTGCGGACCGGATTGAGAAGGGGATTGGGCTGCATCCGATCACCGGGCCTTAGGTTGCCTACCCCTGTGGTAGAGGATACGGGACCCAAGAGCAGCAGTGAAGGTGGCAGAAGGGCATTGAGCCATAGAAGAGCCTCAGAAGTTCGCTATAGTTTCATTCCAGCCTGAAACTAACAAGGAGTGTTTGTAGGAGTGAAAGAGAAAGAGAAATAGCAGTTTCTGAGGTCTAGAAATGACATGCAACTTCAATGAGATTTCCTGGGTTTCTGAGTTGGAAGGGATGGTTCCGAGATAGTGAATAGAACATAAACTCCGAGGAACCTGTGTCAGGTTCAGGAAGACAGCATAGAAAACTATATGGTGAAGACAGTAATATCTATCTCCCCAGCCACATTGGATCCTTAGGCCAGAAGATCTCCCTGTCTCTTGCACAGTCCATGCATATGCACCTATTTTGTGCAGGTAGTGTGAGGGGCCAGGAATCTCAGACACCTACCTGTTTGTGACCAGTTGCGTACTCACTCTGCCATTCTGTTACATTGCCTCAGGAGTTAATTTTGCCAGTTAGAACACATTTCAGTAAGCAAACAAATCAATTAATAATAAGAATAATAAAAAGGTCTTACACAGGTGCAGTCAATGTATGTAGGAGCAGCCCAAGTAAAAAAGAAAGTCTCCTTTTCATTTAATCCACGGTGCCTTTGCTATAATTATTTCACAGTTAGCTGGTTACATACCAGCATAGGACCTCCTCCAAACCCTGGAGAGGCCTTTTCATGCATGCCACATCTTTGATTACAATTACACAAAGGCAGTGTGTTTCAGTGTCATTGGGGCCAGCAACTAAAACACTGATTGAAACCGTTTTTGGTCTCAGGACACACTTGAAGCCTTTATGGCCTGCCATGGAGTAGCAAATAGCAAATAGCTCTAATTACAACCTGGCATTGCAATCCTCCAGTGACCCATGTTTGAATCTGTGCCTATACTTTGCAAAATACAGAGAATACACAGAAACAGCTTTCTTTTTCTTTTTTTGCCTGGGCAAAAGAAAAGTGTGCTTTGGAGTGGAGGATAGCTGCCCAGAATGAAGCAACTGCTTAATAGATCCTTGAAGCTACAATTGGCACATTTTCCCTGAGCTAATATGAGAAACCTAAATCCTTTCTAACTCTCTCTTTCTCAAATTCTTTGCTGGACACTGAAATGAATGAGTTTTGAGTTTGTCGCCTTTGTACCAAAACACATTCTTTACCTGATTCTCTTATTGACACACTCATGTATACAAAGGTCCAGCATCCTACTATAACTCATATACAGTAATCTGACTCCTAAGCCTTATCTTAGTTTCCTCATTGCAGAATCATAGTTGCCTCAAACAGGTGGAAACACGTCA
Organism: Zootoca vivipara; assembly: GCF_965207765.1. Taxonomy (NCBI): domain Eukaryota; kingdom Metazoa; phylum Chordata; class Lepidosauria; order Squamata; family Lacertidae; genus Zootoca; species Zootoca vivipara. The sequence goes on along the minus strand of NC_142584.1, from coordinate 77,677,221 downwards.
CCACAGTTTGCCTTAGCCTGCACAGTGTGACATACGGATGTGTGCAGCAAGCTAAAAGGAGACAAATAAAAGTTTGTCATTACTACTGTAATGTTTCTGTATACCCAAGGTTGTTGGGGGAAAGGATGTAGTCTGAATAGAACTGCTCTTGAACTTTGCTTCTAAGTTCTGGCTCAAAACAGTTCATTCTACTTCATGTTCTTTGCTGAAGGACAGTTCTCCCTTTTGGATTATAAAACAATGGTATGACCCAGTCAAACCATCAGACCATCTAGCTTATTATTCTCTACTCCAGTTAACAGCTGCTTTGTAAGATCTGAAGCCAAGGCTATACTAGGCTTGCAAGAGAATAAAGCTGAAATGCTGTGTCCTTGTGTTTGTGTCCTCGTACTTACACAAGGTGTTCTGGCAAATTCTGTGCATGTTAAAAATTCTGTTTTTTTATGCATAGGTAAGTTTCAACCGATAGTGTTTTGTTACTTTACTACTACTTGTTTTGTGAAATTATAAAAATGTATTTTGCAATTCACATTGCTTACTAAACCAACATTAGTATAAGGTTCTCTGTGACATTAGTTTGTCATGCAAGGTATGCCTGCTGACCATCCCTTTTCTTCACAACTATTAGAGGTGCAGGCTTCTTTAAAAAAAACTAGCTACCCTAGTTTCATTAATGTTTTTATTATGTTTTTGTAGGATTGAGGTCACCAGCCTTCTTCCTTGGTCGAGGTGGTTCCCCTTTAGTTTAATGGTTTCCCTATTAAAAGCCCACAAGAGTCCTAAAACCCACCCTCTTCATTTGGGCAAGACTAGATGTCTGTCACACACCCAATTATTTGGCTAGCACCAGATGATCAGCTAAACCACAATGTTGCCCTTCAGCTTTGGCAGTGGCCAAACACCAATCTGCCAGAGTCCAAATGCCAGCACAATTCTTTGGGAGAGGCCAGACACCCACTTCCACTCCATACTATTACAATAGAAACTACCAATGTCAACGCAACCTCTATTAAGTGCTCTTAAATTCCATCACCAAATACTTTGAAGTTTACAGTAAGATAAACCAAACATATAATCTGCACTGGGTTAGCTAATAAGTGGAATGTATGGTAAATAAACACACCATTGAAAGTTTGATTTGTGGTGTAGCACAGAAAACATATGCTATGAAAGGAACATACACAATTTACCCTTTATTTTGAGCATGTTTTAAACTGCTCACATTTCTCGTGATGAGGTGGAGCTGCCAAATTCCCGATGTGGGACTATATAAATTATTGGTATCATGCAAAGACTTTGGGATAATTCACACAGTGATCTACGACATCAATCACTTGCGATCTGCAGTCCATTGGCAGTAGGAGTACAATATGGGCATGTCTTTAAGCCAGCAGCCTATATTCAAAACTTGACAGTGCCAAACTACCAAAGGCTGTTCACAAAAGCAAGACTGAATGTTTTCCCCTCTGCAGTGCTGGAGGGCAGGATGAGAGGAGTACCCTACCAGGAAAGACTGTGCTCGTGCACCCATGATGTAGATTCTATAAAACACATTGTGCTGCACTGTGGGAAGTTTGAGCAAGCTAGGGCTGAAGTGATTTCACCCCTGCTAGCCTTCCTCCCAGGAAAATCAGAGGATTTCTATATCAGGTTCCTATTGGAAGACCGGTCAAATGCCAGAACACTAGCAGTGGCAAAGTTTTTATCGGTGGTCACAAGAACTAATGTTTCCTATTCCGAATTTGAGTAAGATGTCTGAGTGGTTTGAGGGCGGGGTGTCCCAACTGTGTATCGCTTGGTAACGAATTGATGGGTCTATGGACCGTAATAAAGATTGTTGTTGTTGGTATCATGCAGTAAGTTTCATGAGACTTTACAGACGTGTGTATGTCACAACTTGCAATATTTTGATGTCCAATAGGCCAGTGTTTCTCAACCAGTGTGCCTCCAGATGTTTTGGGACTACAACTCCCATCATCCCTAGCTAGCAAGACCAGTGGTCAGGAATGATGGGAGTTGTAGTCCCAAAACATCTGGAGGCACACTGGTTGAGAAACACTGCAATAGGCTTTTGTTCAATGAATATCTCTTAAAAACTCATCACCACTTAGCTATATGAGCCTCCTAAGTACTTAGCTTCTATTACCAAAGCTGATTTTGCTAATGTTGAATATTGATGTCATTATTATTATTATTTAAATTTTAAAATATATAATCTTATAAAATTGTTTCCCCCTCCTGATACAGTGCAGTCAACAAAACTATCATCTTAATATAGTTAATAGGCCTTTAAAAACTCTATAGGGAACATAAGGTTATTGTGAAGCTTTTAATTTTGGATCCTGACCAAATGGAGATAATGGTTAATCCTTTTATCTTTTTTCCCCTGCTGTGGCCAATGCATAAAAGTAATGATCAACGCCAAACATTAGTATCCGGTAAAATCTAATATAAAATCTTCAAAATTAAAACACTGACTCCACAAGTCAAGGTTAATGACTTGTATTAAAAAGAAAATACAGCTTTTGTAGGAGGATAGCAAGATATGAAATCACACTATGCAAGCAACAATCACAATACTGAACCTGTCAAATAAAGGATTAAAACCTGTCACTTCTTAATGCAGTGTTTTCCTAATCCCTACTGGTAACCTTGCAGAGCAACAGCAAAATATTGTCTTTAGCAGCCAAGTGACTGAAAAACAAAACCTGTTTCCATATGTTGCCTTCCAATTGTCTTTCATTTCTGCCAAATGCTTTGGCTGAGTCAAGGTTTCACCTTCATGCAGGGACAAATTCTTGTACTGTTCAAACCTTAAGACTTCTGAAACTCCTAAGTAGATTGCCTTGATAACTTTAGTCCTGAACCATAATTCAAGGTGTACCCTAAGGTAAGCCATTTTCAAAATGAGATCTCCATCTCTTGCAAGGCTTTCCATAGCTGAGCCCTGGACCTTGTTTATATCATGTAATAATAAATAAAGAACTCTGTACTTCACATAAGCTGTTGACCTTCCACCAACAGGCAACCACAAACACCTAGAACTGGTTATGTATTTTTTCAACATGGCTTCTAGGCAGTTTTGAGCCTCAGAACCCATTTTTCTTTTTTAGAAATCAAACATAGGAGCATGCAGAATATGAAATGAACTGTGTTTCTGTGACTTAAATCTACTACCGTACATCTATTATTTAAAAGGTATAATTTGTGAAAAAGGGAAATAGTATTTTAGAATCTAGCCATGCTCTAACATTTAGCCTTGATCCATGGGTACTTCTCTGGATTTCCATAGTTGTCCAGAATATACATGTCTTCCCAGTAAGCATCCATAAGTGCCACCAACCCTACCAATAACTTACGGTAGATTTGATAGTTGAGCTATTATTTAATTCTGAATGTTGCATGACCTTCATACTCAAGTCTCAGACCTTATTTCCTGATTTTAAAATCCTCTGGCAAACATTTGCCTAACCCTCTTGCTTTTTGGTCTTACTAACACTTTTTCGGCTTGTGTTTTATATGATTTCTGAGCCTGACTACCCATTTCCTCATGGATTTGATCCTGAACTGTTATGTTTAACCACAGCGTGTGTCTATATAACTTGCATCCTGGGTCTGGTTTTGCATACCTCTGATTCTTCTTCGGATTTCTTCCTTGCTAGTCTACGGTTCTTCTTAGAATAGTAGCATCTGATCCTGCTGGCTTTTCTTTCTGAAATGTGATAAGATGTGATATCTGTAGGAACGGAAGCCCTCTCTTGCAGAGAGCAGTGATTAAGTGGGTATATAAGATGTGAGACTATCTTATCCTGGTCCCAAGCCATTTGTACACCAGTATCAGCTCCTTGAACTTTGCCTAGTAGCCAGTTGGCAGCCAGTCAAGCCTTTCAGTATAATAGCAATATTCTGCCTCAGTGAGCGTTGCTTTTTGTACTAGCTGCAACTTCTGGGCTAACCTCAGGGGTGGCTCTACAAGGAGCACATTTCAGCATTGCAGTCTGGAAGTCAACAGTGCATGGATGACAGTGGCTATCCCAGCTGCAACCTGTCCTAAGCCAGGGAGGTTATCTGAACCTCTATTTACAGAGATTGGTCCATTAAAACCCTCAGAATAAGCTGCAGTTTCTTTTAGGATCAATTATGGATCAAATAGTTGAGCTACCCAGTTGTGCAATATTCCTCTTCTTTATTTTAATAAAGCTGGAATGCTGGTTAAACAGCATATTGATTATTTGTTTCAATCAAAGATTAGCATAACAGATCGTGCTATTTTTTTGGATTTTGGATTTAGAGACTTCATGTGTACTCCACTACAAAACTTAGGGGAAACTTGGGCTTCTTTGCATGCTGGTGCCCTGCCCCACCCCTGTCTGGAGAACCTAGTGGCAAAAAAGCTAAATCCCTAGAGCTAAGAGGTGTGAGGGCATCAACATGTTTGCTGTTGTACCTCTAGCGGCTTGGGGTTCACACAGCCTCGGTTTCTGTGCCCTTTGACATGCAGGATGCCATTCATACTATAAAGCAAGAATCAACTGTAACACATATCAAAGGAATTGTAGGCCGGGTCCTTCACTTGCCCTGTTAATCAGTATGGTTAACAGTGCCTGTACTTTACACCCTATCTTCCTCTGGCTTAGCTCCATCAAAACCAGCAGCGTTGCCATCTCTTCTTGGTGTGTATGCTTTTCTGAGCTGATCTAAATGCTCAGGAAACAATATATGGCAGCTTCCCCTGGAGACTGTACCAGTTCAGAATGGAACTGTAGGAATTGCTCCCAGGTCAAGCAGCAACAACAGCAGCAAAAACCCATTTCCTGTGGGAAGTTGATATATTGTTTTGTGAAGTTGATAGCTTTGTTGATGATGCATGTAACAATACGCGTTCACATTCACACATGAAATCACAGTCTAAAATGACCACATGGTTTCAGAAATGTGTAATGTATTCAAAATATGAAAAGCATTGAATCAAGTATCAGGGTGGGGGGTTGGGGAAGATCACGTTGCACGCTTTGTGTACAGATTTCAGCCTTATAAGTCCTTCCTGATTTTTCTTCTAAATGCTTTTGATTTCAAAAACATATGTTTGGTAAGATGCCAGTTCAAAATGAAACACTGCAGTATGCTTGCCTGTCAAGATAGGACAAACTTAGACCACCGAACCTTGACGGCGTTTCTTTAACCAAAAATGGGCTTCTGTGCCTCTTGTGTAATCGGAGAATGAGTATGGTTGTCTTTAGCAAATGCATAAATCATTCCCACACTATATTTCTCTGGAGGATAATTTGCTGTCAGCGTCAGCTTTAATTGTCTCTTTATCCATGAAGGCAGATGGGAGAGTTAAGCCAAATAAGGGTGTACTGCTATTTGGCTTACTAACTAGCAACAATCACATAAGATAGGTGGGGAACATTATGTGGCACTGAAAGTTTAGGTTTCATGTCTCTGTTTCAAGTGCTGGTAGGTACTCATTCTGGCTTTTAGAGAATCATCAGTCACTTGCGCAGGATTCATTTCCACATCTTGTAAAACCTGTGCAAGACTGGTGGAAAGTGCATTATATAAACCTCCATAGCATGTTTAATCAACAGTATGGCTGCTCCCACTGCTTGTTTTGGGATGTGTCCTGGACATGCTTTCAAACAGCTGATGCACTATGCACCCAATCTTGGATTCTAATTAGGGATCCAGTACTTGGTTTTGCCAACGTGAGCCACTAACTCAGGGCTCAAATAGCAGTGCAATCCTTTACATGTTTTCTTTAAAATAAGCCGCATTGATTTCAGTGGGACTTATTCCCCAGCAAATTGTGCATAAGACTGCACCCGAACTGTGATGTGAGAAATCCACAATCAGGATTTCATGTGGGACTTTGCCAAACAGAAATGCTAAATTGAGAAAGCATGACTAGCCTAAAGCTTTCAGCTCCATAAGTTTGCCCAGAGCCCATTAGCAATGTAGGGAGGAAAAAAACACAAGTACAATAGTAGCTTCTAGGAAGGAACGATTTCAATCAGGGAAATAGCACAGGAGGAAAAGGTTAATAAACTCTGCCCCAGCACTGCTTCCCTGGTCAAAATAACAGCCTGATGTAGGATTATGAATAAATACAATTGATGATCAAAGAAACTACCTTAGTAGAAGTATATTTGTTCTGATTAAGGTATCCCCCCACTCCGAAGCAATTTCCAAATGTAATTCCCAGTGTATGTAACAGTATAAATTTGTTTGGTAGTTTGGATTATATAATATTGATGAAATGACCTCTGGTCAAGGCCAGCTCTAACACAAGGAAGCTAAGGTAGTTTGCTAATTTATTGTTGTCAGTTTATCTGATATGAAGAACCTCCTTTTATTCATACACTTTGACAAGAGATCAAGAATAGCTGTTTCCTGGTATACCATCAATCAGTGAATTTCTTCTAGGCAGTACACAAACCACAGTCAACGCCTGGAACAGGTAGTGGGACTATACTATGCATGACTGTGTTTGACACAAGGGGAAGGGCAGGTTCTGTGGCATCTGAAATAGACATATTCCTGCTTGCTTGAGTAAAATGAGTAAAACATCCCTCCCAGTTGTCCTGCCCTCACTCATCAAGGGTATATATCCATTTGTTTATCCTAGGTGGGGAACCTCCTTGCTTTAGTACACTCTGACATGAAAACAAGAAGCCAATGAATTTCTTCTAGGCAGTATACAAACCACAGTCATGGTTGAAACAGGCAGTGGGAATATAATATGTGTGGCAGGGAATAGAGCGAGCTGAAGAGCATGTTCTGTGGGATCTGAAATACGCATATTCCCACTTGAGTAAAAAGTTTCTCCCAGGTGACCTGCCTTTCCTCTTCCATTGAGGGCATATCCATTTGTTTTTACTGTGAGTGCAGTATTAATGCACCACCTTAGACTCAAGTTTCTGAAGGGAAAAAGCAAAAAAGGACTCTCTCTCCCCCCCCATCCACCCACTTCTTACCAGAATGGTGGGAGCACATTGGGTGGTGATGGCTCCAGAGCGTATCTTCCTCCCTGAAATTTGGCAGCACCCACGACTGCAGCTGCCTGAAGGATTTATAAATGGATTTATCTTTATCTTTGTCCATCTGCTCTATCCTAATAAGCTGGTTAGAGTAATTAATGGGCAAATTATTTATCTAATAATATTCTAGATGAAATGCTGTGTCTTCACATGGATGACAGAACTGCAAGAAAGTTCGGTTAAATTGACTTGAGCAGGCTATTTTTAAACATAACTTATTTCTGTCACAAATGGATTGGAAATGTGAATCTGTTTAGCCTGAACTAAAGGGGAATAAATCAATATATTGGGTGGGTGTGTAGCCATTTCTATGTTCGGGTCACCTTCAGTAAGGACCCAGTTCTGTATACTGTAGTCTATTTTATTACAGTTACAGACATACCCCACCTTCTTAAACTACAGCTGCCTCTCAATCCCACATTTTCCATTTCTCTCTGCACCTCAATGTCCCCAGGCCATTCCCTTGTTCCCAAACCATATTTCTGCTTAGCATCCTATTGAGCATTTCCCTGGAAATATTCCCAATGTTTCATAAAAGCATATGTTTTACCACACACAGCTTTTGTGCAGAGCTTTCCGTTCCCTGCTCCTTCCCTCAGTAGGTGAGTCACTGAATAAATTGCCCAATATCCTTAAGTAGGTTAGCTGTAGCTTGGGGTCCGTCCCACCCCAGCACAAAATTTACTGGGCTATGCATTTAAAATTAAAGCCTCTTAATATCATCACACTATCTGTAAGTATTTGCTTTATGTGGCGTGCATGGTTTGTGAAAACATAAAGGTTATCATTTGTGGTGATGTTGGCTTATTCTTTGTGGTTGTTTTGGCTTGCTCCGGGTGAAGCACTCAGCTGAAAACCACAACTAGGTGGAGTTCCTTTGTGTCACATAGAAGCTGAACTTTTAAGCCTCTTACAGAGGGCTTCGGCTTGCTTTCAGTGTCATGTTCACCCTTGGGTTGTTTATACAATCTGAATATGAACTTCAGCAAGGGCATTAGGCCAGAAGTGATCTATAAATACTCTTTGTATGACTGGGACATCATAGTCTGAAACAGCATTTTATTTAACCCCCCCCCCACTTCTCAAATGGGCTTTTGTGGTTCTCAGAATGTTCCTATCCTTTATGAGCTGATTCACAGGCAAAGACCCTAGCTGTATTATACAATCACACACACAATCTCAAGGTGCATTCTACTCTACTGGCCTTGATGTATCATTAATTATTTTATGATTATAACTTTGGAGTAGCATTTAGGGTTTCCAGACTCAATAGAGGACAGGACTTCTGTGCCTTTACTTGACCTGCTCTCTTTTGAGTCTGGAAACCTTAAAGAGAAACCAGCAGACCCTTTGCTTGGAAATTAAACAAAGGGTCTGCTGGTTTCTCTTTAAGGTTTCCAGACTCAAAAGAGAGCAGGGCAAGTAAAGGCACAGAAGTCCTGTCCTCTTTTGAGTCTGGCAACCCTAATAGCATTACAACTCACTGGGCATTTCAATATATCCTGCCACGATTTTTTGCCTGTCACACACTGACTTTTAAGATAAATCAGTGGTAAAAGGTATGTTTTCAAGTATATTGAATGCCTTTCTTATTGTTGCTTACCTCCACCATATCTTTCCTTTTCATGCATGGAATTGCTCCAGCTTCTTCTTTTTTAAAGTGGGGAAGTGACTTAATCAACTTGGCTTAAGTTAGGAAGAGAGAAGGGCAGGAGGGTTCTGCCATCCTTTCTGGCTTGCATGGGATTTCATTCCATTGTCAGAATCTTTTGTTATGTAGAAAAGAATCTATGAGGGTGCCTTGTTACTGATGGTGGATCACTGTGGTTGATGACATCCTGTCAGGAGTAATGATGCTGCGAGCGCCAACTGCATCTAGCCTTGACTCATTACAACAGATATGCCCCCCAAGATGCGAACAGCTGCCCTGATTGAATAGATTGCTACTGTTGCTCCAGGCAACCCTGGATCAAATCACTCTTCTAATTCTGCTTGATGAAAGCTACAGAAAACCAAGCACTGCACAGCAACAGCAGTACCACATTTTGGACCATCACTTAGGGAGAATGGAAGATCTGTGTTACTGTGTTGCCTTTGAGAAATGCACAGTGTTTCAAAGAAACCTTTGGATTACGTACTGATAGCACACTTTGATCAATGTGAAGACTCTTTAGGTCAAGGATCGAGGAATCTGACCCTCCAGGTGTTATTGGACTACAACTCACATTATCCCTGAACATGCTGGCTAGGGCTGCTAGGAGTCGGAGTCCAGTAACACCTGGAGCGTCACAGATTTTCTACCCCTGCGTTAGTTTATAAATATTTTGCACTTACAGGTGATAGAAGGTGCTCTGAAATCGGCATCCCAGTCTGAAATATAAGGCAATGAAAATTCACCATGTAGATATTTTTGTATCTTAGCATTCTAAAGAAAGTAAAATATATTGGTGCTAAGATAATAAGGGCTATCTTTTTAGTGTTTCTTATTCATCTGTCAAATTACTTTAAATATCTTTTGAACAACCATATCTCTTAACAGGATTTTTTTAAAATTGAAGGCGGCATATTGAGGTATTGCTGCACTGAATGAATGAATTATGTGGGTAGGTGGTAATTGTGCTTGTAATATAGTGAGCTATACTTTGTTGAGTCAAATGGCCCACCCATGTAGGTACTGCCAAATACTTTTCAAACAAAAGTCCATCTTTATTCTGCCCAGTACTTATTAACTGGATAAAGGGTTATTTTGGTATAAGATCATTTCTGTAATGAGAATTGAGCTTCTGGGACAAACAGCCTTCACACTTGATTCAAATGTGACTGAAACCTATTTAACAGCGCCCATATATAATGGATAAAAGAAGCATTAGTAAACACTAGAAGACTGGTAGCCAAATAATCGATAGTGGGGGGCCGGACTATATTTCGGGGGGAGGGGGGGAGAACGAATTCCTATGCCCCACAAATAACCCAGAGATGCATTGTAAATAAAAGCACACGTTGTACTCATGTCAAAACACCAGGTAGGCCCCGCAAATAACCCAGAGATGCATTGTAAATAAAAGGACACATTCTACTCATATAAAAACATGCTGATTTCCGGACCGTCCGCATGCCGGATTTAGGCGTTTGGGCCAGATCCGGCCCCCGGCCCTTATTTTGCCTACCCATGGGGTTGATGGTCATATGCTGCAATATCAGGGGAAACCACAGTTGTGAATGCCTGAACACGGTCATAGAGAAAAACGGCCTGGAATGAGAGTTCTTTGAAGCTAGGATCATAAAGCGAGTATCAGTTCTGCTAATCATACATTATGTTGGTTAGAAACTGTAATATGTTAAGATAATCAGATGCTTGCTTCATTATACCTCTTTGCCTTTGAATTTAATTAAATGAAGGCATGCTATTCCAGTTGCGACAAAATTAGGATAAAAATCCTTTTGATAAACCTTTTGATTCATATTATTCAGGTCTCTGCTCTTATGTTAAACCAGAAAGATTTGTAATCATGGTTGACCTTTATAGATATATTTGCAGTAACTCCTATTTAACTGATAGTGAAGATAATGGCTTAGGTTCAAGGATCTTACTGTGTAGGTACCTCATCTTCACATGTGCTGCTGTTGATTTTTCTTCCCACCTGTGTCTTTTTGAAAGCAATCTAAAATCCAACCCCAGAGGGTCAAGCAGGTGCTCCAGAGCAGCTTTTCTAGATGCATGGGTAAAATCCTGTGAGCAGATAAGTGGTTTTTGTGTGTGTGTTTTTCTAGCACAGCAGGATCCTTAGATCCAAGCCAGTTTTCGTGAGCCGGCTACTAATAAGCAATTTCTTCTGAAACATAGGACCGAAAGCTGACGAAAGTGGAACGGCAGAGATTTAAAGAGGAAGCAGAGATGTTGAAAGGTCTTCAGCATCCGAACATTGTTAGGTTTTATGACTTTTGGGAATCGTGTTTAAAAGGAAAGAGGTGTATTGTGCTGGTTACAGAACTGATGACATCTGGAACCCTGAAAACGTAAGCATTGGACAAATTGAGCAGTGCATAGTTTACCAAATGAGGTATTTGGGCAAATCACTTGCTTCATTTGAAAATATTCCATTATCATGAATTGAAGGCATCTTTCCTTCTAATAGCTTATCTGTCTTTGATCTTAACTGAGCTGAAGGCAGAGTTTCACTGTCTTTCTGTCCTACTCTGTTTTGTTATGTAACCACTAGCTGTTATGCCCTTATTTCCTCTTCCCCTCTGTTTTACACATGAAAGATGAATGTAGAGATTCATAGCGTCAACACAATTTATTATTAAGCCACAATAAACCAATCCTCTGCTGATGAGAGAGGAGGAAAAGAAGCATTTGGCTCATTGAAACCAAACTGTTAATTTTGTTTTGTTAATCTGAATCATGCTAATTAATGGTTTATGGTGCTGATGATCATGTTCAGCTTGATGATGGCATTAGAAGAATAAATGTTCCCCTGCTTATGAGAATACGCTGTATATTCCTCCCCCACCCCCTGATATATGAACATATGAACACATCACTCAATATTTCAAGGCCACAGCACTACTTCTTAATTACTTAGATTTGAGTTGATAGATGTCAGTAAATTTATAGCAGGGACTTCTGCCACGTATTAGCACCAAATCTGTAGTTTTGCAAGCACTTTCCAGAAAAGCAACTCCCCCTCCCCTGAGCCAGCAGAATGCAGGTATTCATACATGAGTTTCAAATTATACATGATCCCTCATATCATTTGAATGTATGGTCTTTAATGTTTTTGGCTCTGAGTGGACTGAGTTAATATTGATCATCCATGGTAAGACCTCCATCTAGTATCTAAAAGAAGATGCATATATTAACTTTTACCAAATGCAGTTATCTAAAATACATATTAATGCAACATCACTGTTGTGCGGTATTAAATTCTCAATGTAGCATTGATTTTTTGTTCTGTCTGATATGTTTTTATTCCAGTTATTTGAAGAGATTTAAAGTGATGAAACCAAAAGTCCTTCGTAGCTGGTGCCGGCAAATCCTGAAGGGTCTCCATTTTCTGCACACTAGAACTCCACCAATCATTCACAGAGACTTAAAATGTGACAATATTTTTATAACTGGACCAACTGGATCTGTGAAGATAGGAGATTTAGGACTGGCAACTCTCAAAAGAGCTTCATTTGCCAAAAGTGTAATAGGTAAGACATTTTCCCTTAGCAATTGTCTCCTCCAGTCTTATAAGCAAGGTATTTCCATCTACAAATCTGTAAATTATTATAACATGGATAAGTGATAACAGACCGTCAAAAAACAAACAAATCACTGTTTATAATTTTTGTGGAAACTACGTTGAAGTGCCTTACAAATGCTATAAAATTATCTTCCTATGGTAGTTTCTGGAATGGTAGATTTTCCTAGCTCATAATTTTTCATCCTGTTGGATTTCCTAAAAAAACAAATAATTTTCTTTGTTATAGAAGAAGCTCAGACTCTGTTTGGGCTTCACATAGCCATCATCTTGTTAAAATTATACTGTAGTGTTTTTTGTGTTTTTTTTTACCATAATTGCTTTACGCTGCAAACCTAGACATGCCTGCTCAGTTGTCAGCTGCACAGTGAGACTTACTAACAGCCAAGTGAGCAAAGGATTTTAGTCTTAATGTAATCATAACCAAATCAAAGTGCATCTTCTGTGCAATTTAGCTGCAATGATGGGACGATTGTGCCTTTTCTCAGCCTGGCATTTGTAGTAAGATTTTGGTTCTTTGAGCTCTTCAAAGAGCTAATTAATGTCCCCCCTAATAGTTTGATTCAGTATGTGGTATCATCACATTACTTTGTCTTTTTTACTGGAGCCAGCATACCAGTAATAATTATACTCATGGGGCCGGGGGGCTGATTCAACTGACTCAGGAACTCAGTGCCAAGGGAGGCCTGGCTAGCTTCATCTCTGATTGGCAGGATTAAAAATAATTTAAATAAATTGGGACTTCAGCACTCAAGATAATCTGTAATTTATTGTACTGTAATCTATTTTAGCTGGCTGTTTTATTTTAACTGTTATATTGATGTTTTATCTGCTTTGTTTGCTTGTTTATTTATTTCATTTATGAATCACTTTTCTTGAGGTATCCCAAAGCGACTTATTATATAATGACATAGATAAAACAGTTGGTATATTAAAAAAGGATAGAGGAATTGCGCATATCTTCAAATATTATCTATTTGAAATTTGTATACACACACACAAATTTCAAATAGTTTTTTATTATAAGAAAAACAATCACAGTTAAAAACAATTCCATGACAGATACCAATTGGGACAAAGATTTTAGGAGGCTTGTTGAAAGAGGAATGCCTTTCACAGGTGCTGAATTGACAATTGAGAATGCACCTGTCCGATATGCATTGGGAAGGAATTGCAAAGGACAAGTAACACCACACTGATGGCCTGATTCTGAAATCATGTGTAACGAACCTCCTGATATGATGGCACCTGCAGGAGGCTCTCTTCTGTGGAAAGCAGGGATCTGTTGGCTATGCAGCAGGGTGAAGGAATATTTTAGATTTCGTGGACCCATGCTGTATAATGTTGTGTGTACCAAAACCAGCACCTTGATCCTAGCCCTAGCATACTGGCAGCTAGGTTTTTATGGTTTTTTACTTTGCATTTCACTTCGTGACATTGCTGGAACTAGTCAGGTTGAGTCCACTAGGTTCAAAAACGCCCAGATTTGTGATGAGCCTGGGTTTTTTAAAAACAATGTAGCTTGTGCCCATTGGGGCTGGTGCAGTGGAGGGCATGGGCAATAATGGTAGGCAGAGCCAAGGTTAGCAATAGGTAAAACTAATGGTATTTGCTGCTGTTCCCCAAACCCATTTAATAGAAGGCAAAGTGGTGAGATTTGGAAACGAGCAACTTGCCCAAGAAACTGAGTACAGTCCACAACAACATATATAGCAAAGTCATAAACTTCACGGATCAGCATCTGGGATTGAGCTGATCCTGAAAGAGCAAGACACATACATGCAGTTGTCAGTCAGGGCTGTTATGCATCAGGGCAGGCAGCAGGGTAACAGGTATGGTGTCCCTTATGGCTCCAGCTTCATGCTATGAATACCTTCACCAGGTGCATAGCTGCCAGCCACAGGGCATGCAACATTGTAGGTGCCAGTCCACAGCAGGTATGATATCAACCCCACTGAAAAACAGTGGTGAGCATCCTGGTTCCTGCTGCTGCTTGAGGTGGGCCCCTGTTGTGGCCCATAACTTTTCCTATTAGCTATGAGCTTTTACAGCTTTGATATTGGTATGGGGATGCCTGGATCTGACAGCTTCACAGGGTTTCTAAGAGCATGGAGAACTGTGGGATTGTTCTGCTCCACGACTACTCCTCTGAGGAGTCGAAGGAAACCCCAGGTTCCAGGTCTGGGCAGGGCTGAAATCTGATAGGACATTGCAGTGGAGCTCTGCTTGTGTGTGGTAGCAGATTGTTCTCTGGAGGGCACTATTTATCCTTGGAATGGCACATCTCACCAGAACATGCAAGCAGGGTCTGTGGGGATTTACAGAGTTTCTCTCTCTCTGCCTGGACAGCCTCTCTTCAAAGCCTCCCCTTCTCTATCTCTGTGGGCTGGGTCGATGTCAGAGCACAGAAGGAAATCTGCAGTTTTACAGTACTTCCTGGCTCTGTGATTATAAGTGCCAGTGCCAGTCATGAGCATCTTGGCAACAAGAACAGCGAGGCAGCTGATGATGCTGGATCTTGTCGCAGCTTTCGCCCCTTGTCATAGGGCAAGTAAGGTATTGAGAGCACTCTGCCAGCATCAGGCAAATTGGCAGAGAAATGCTCTGGCCTCTCCACCGAAACTCTGAACAAGCAGTCCAGTATGTAAGGAGAAGGTGCTGAGGAGCTTTAATTTGTGGAGCCCAGTTTTGGCAGCAAGCAATGAACAGTGTCAGGACCTGGAGAGGTTTCCTAAGGATATGCTGCTGTACACACTGGTATCTGGAAGGTAGTCCCATTGAGCTCAATATTTGAGAAGAGAAACACAGTGTTCCACTGTTAATTTGTGGAATAATGCTACCTGTTTTATTCTCCGTAGCATTCCTTGGACAAAGTCTTCTTTATTTAAACCACTTTCACATTACTGAATTCATAACATTTCTCTCCTCTTTCCTAGGGATGTACAGAAAAAGAATTGATGCATAAACATATTTGAAAACACATTTTATGGGCATAGACACATGTTCTTCTGTTGTTCTGCACAGCCGCTTTCGTTTACTGCATCATTAACCAAACGTTCTACTCACCCAGATCTTTTTATGTTCTAGTTATAGTATACATCATGTTTTACAATATGCCTAATTGCTTTGTGTTACAATGTTCTGGACATTTCCTTATGGGTATCCCACTATTGTTGGTGAGCTGCATGCCTCCAAGGAAGAAGAGATTGTTCTGTTTGTTACCTGTTTGACAAGACTGTTCTGAGTGGATTTTGTTCTATACTGATGTGATTTCTGTTCTATTATTATTATTATTACCTAAATGAAAATTATGCAAGGCTTGTAAATCACCTATTTATAAAAGTTGTCATCTCCAAATTTTGAAACAGTAATTAAGCTATTTATTCAGGCTTTCACATGGGCTCAGAATTCTGTCAGTAGAATATAGTTTCCGTAGTAATCCTTGGGTTCACATTAGATGGATGTAAGAAGTGCTCCTTCGTAGTGTCAGAACATAGTGTCATAACTATTATATAAAGTAGAGTGTTAAATAATGTAGCCAATGTGATGCTTTAGCTAGTGTATTCATTGATCAATTGGTTGAATCTATTGGCTGCCTTTTATCAGCAGTGATACCAGAGTGGCACACAATAATTACACAATGAATACCAAAGCCATATACACAACACTGTCACGATAAAAGCAAACATTAAAGTCATTCAAACACATTGACATCCCAAACAGCAAACTCTCAATAGCTCTGGGTTTGATCTGGGTTTGATCAATTCACTTATTTCTAAATGTACAAAGAGACAAGTGTTCTAAGTCAAATGCTTTTTCTTTATGTTCAGGTACTCCAGAATTTATGGCTCCAGAGATGTATGAAGAACACTATGATGAATCCGTGGATGTATATGCTTTTGGAATGTGTATGTTGGAAATGGCTACCTCAGAATATCCATATTCAGAATGCCAGAATGCTGCTCAAATTTACAGGAAAGTAACCTGTGTAAGTGACTTCATATTATGGGCATTTCCTCTTTTAACTTGTGGTGTATTTTTTTATTGTTAAGTCACATTTTTGTATAAATAAGACATACGGATCAAATAAAAGTGATCATAATGTCCTGTTACTGCTGAAATTTTCAGTGTCTTCTTCATGTTTCCATATTTATTGACATGTAAAGCCAGGGAATAGGCTTTCTTTTAGTTTTATCTTGGTGAAGAAGCAAAAGCAAACAAACATTATTTATTGGTTTGGCACATCTCATAAAAGTTGGGAGTTCTGGATTCAGACGTAAGCTCCTGTCAAAAACAATGGGTTGGATCTAGAGAAATGCAAGTATACAGGAGCTGGTGGAAGTTACAATGCAATGTAATACAATGCATTGCAATGTATTTTGTACCTGTTCTATGAAGGCAATTTTATGGTTGATTGTCTGCAGTTCACTGCCATGGGTTTTTTTGGGGGGGGGCAGTGGCATAAATAAGTATATAATTTCCCCTTAGTGGAACAGCATGATGGTCTTGAGGGCATCCTGAGCAAGTTTGCAGACGACACCAAATTGGGAGGGGTGGCTAATACCCCAGAGGACAGGATCACACTTCAAAATGACCTTTACAGATTAGACAACTGGGCCAAAGCAAACAAGATGAATTTTAACAAGGAGAAATGTAAAGTACTACACTTGGGCAAAAAAAATGAAAGGCACAAATACAGGATGGGTGACACCTGGCTTGAGAGCAGTACATGTGAAAAGGATCTAGGATTCTTGGTAGACCACAAACTTGACATGAGTCAGCAGTGTGATGCAGCAGCTAAAAAAGCCAATGCAATTCTGGGCTGCATCAATAGGAGTATAGCATCTAGATCAAGGGAAGTAATATTACCACTGTATTCTGCTCTGGTCAGACCTCACCTGGAGTACTGTGTCCAGTTCTGGGCACCACAGTTCAAGAAGGATACTGACAAGCTGGAACGTGTCCAGAAGAGGGCAACCAAAATGGTCAAAGGCCTGGAAACGATACCTTATGAGGAACGGCTTAGGGCGCTGGGTATGTTTAGCCTGGAGAAGAGAAGGTTGAGGCTAAACATAGCCATGTTCAAATATATAAAAGGATGTCATATAGAGGAGGGAGAAATATTGTTTTCTGCTGCTCCAGAGAAGCGGACATGGAGCAATGGATTCAAGCTACAAGAAAGAAGATTCCACCTAAACATTAGGAAGAACTTCCTGACAGTAAGAGCTGTTCGGCAGTGGAATTTGCTACCAAGGAGTGTGGTGGAGTCTCCTTCTTTGGAGGTCTTTAAGCAGAGGCTTGACAGGCATATGTCAAGAATGCTTTGATGGTGTTTCCTGCTCGGCAGGGAGTTGGACTGGATGGCCCTTGTGGTCTCTTCCAACTCTATGATTCTATGATTCTATGATCTTGTTCAGAAAAGGCCCTTGGGAAACAGATTAAGTAGTCCTTAATTCTCCATATCTCCCCTGATCAAATCTACAGCCCTTAGCAACTACTTTTCCTTCCTTCCTTGGTATTTAGTCTGAGCTTCTTTCTGTAATATGGTGCTAATAATAGTTGCCTACCTTACAGAGCTGTTGTGATGATTATTGAGTCAAAGTAATGTGAAATGATTTTAGGTCTTAGGAAAACAGAACAATGTACATTCCAGTCATAATTATTAGTGCTTCTCTTTCATGTGAAAAAATCTTTGCCTAGTTGGGTACATTTTGTCAACATAATTTAGTTACCATTATGCCAGATTCTTGTTAATGCCCTTTGTAAATAGCCTAGAATGGATCTCTTTCATAAAGTGATTAAATCTCCATGATACAAAGTATGCTTTCAAATCTCAAAATAACTGTCCTAAGTCTGTCCACAGTGGAAAATGCAATGCTTCAAACTCTGAATGTAGAATTGAATGTTGTTTGGATGAAGAAATGTAGATGTTTGATAAAGATAGCCTGCCTAGAAAAAAAGACATGTGACATGATATGTATCGCTCTTTGTGTGGATACATGCCTTGCTTGCATATAGGACTATAGCCAGAACACAAGGCAACAGCTTATTCTTCCCACTAATCATGTTGTAGATGGGCAGTTTGCATTTTCACAAGGAACCACTGTTTCATAGGCATGTATTAGGCCCCTAAAATGCACAAACGTAAAATGTGTATACAACATTTATCTGAACCCATATGCTATCAACAAAGATAGAGAATGGTTATGAAATTTAATGGGCAAGCCAATACATGTATGTGAATTAGGCTGGTGGCCAGTTAAAAATCTTAGCTGCTTAATTTCCTGCCTTTTAACTGATTGATTGATTAAATTTAAATAAATTAGCATATCGCATAAAGCTCAGGATAGGTGCTTTATAGTGGAGAAATTATTAAAGTCATTCATTAAACTTACTCTTGCTCATTGTTAGCAGGAAACTAAGGGTTGGCATCAATGTTAGCCATACTTGGAGTAGCCCTACTGAAATTAATTGGCATGCCTAACTTAACAGGCAGCCCTGTTTAGGGAAGCTTTTAATGTTTAATACACTATTGTATTTTAATATTCTGTTGGAAGCCGCCCAGAGTGGCTGGGGAAACCCAGCCAGCTGGGCGGGGTATAAATAATAATAATAATAATAATAATAATAATAATAATAATAATATATTATTATTTTATTTTAATGGGACTACTGACTAGCAATGGATACTACCCCATTTTTATTCTTCAAAACCTCTTTAAGTAAAACATAGGGATCAAAACAACTTCCAAAAAGCATGACCTTAACTTTTATCCTTGCTGATTAAAATTGCTTTCCCCTCACCTCCACTAAAGGTCTAGTTGACTATACTACCAGTTAAATGAATTGGTAAGTTCATCCCTATTTGAAATTCCAATACCTCAAAGATCATGAGCTGCTGAAATTCATGAAGCAGCTTGTATATCCATCTGGTTTATATAGGCTTGGGTGGGCATTGTGTTAAGGATTTAGATTTTGCTTTGTTTTGCTGCTTACTGGGCAGCTTTTATTTTCAAGTTCTCTTGTCCTGACAGAATCCTCCTCCCTCCAGTCGCAAGTCATCATGTGATATTTGATAACTAAACTGATCAACAGACAAATGGTTTAAAATGCTAAGACGGTGGAAACAAGTTTCTGTTTGCTAAAATCAAAAACGTCCACTCTTCAAGAGTTTTTCTGTAGGCCATAAAACATCTCTGTAGGCCTGCCACACTGCTATTTTTGAAACAATTGATTGCTCTCTAGAGTTGTGTTTTATGGTAGGTTGAGCAGAACTGTCCATTAGTCTGCCAGTTTTGTCTAGAATTTTAACCCCACTCGCCAGTACTCCCCCATTCATGTCACCATATTGAAATTGTGTCTTATATGATACATGAAACATTTAGCCTTCTGTTCTAGGATTAAGGAGGATTCCATATCCCTCATATATTTTTGATCCAGTTCTTTAAAAGATGAATAAGGCTTCAATGGGGTGGGGGATGAATAAAGCATTAGCAGGGGGGTGGGGGGGAAGTGTTCAAAAGTATAACGAAGAACTGCTTTCCTTTTAATAGCATAAGGAAAGTTAAACATAAGATGGTCGTCTCACAAAGTGGTGACTGTTTCAGCTGAGGAGCCTCTCTCTCATGTGCAACAGCCATGCTGTTGGTTTCTGTGCCTCAGCCAAGCATTTCTGTTGATACCGTTTGTAGTGGAGCAGTTCTCACACAGAGGTGGCAACAAACCCATATGAGGATTTGCTAAAATGAGTATCTCGCTATGTGGAGCAGCCCCCTCTGTTTATGTCAAGTGGCCTCTCCATAATGACTATTTCATTAGGATAGGCACTTAATCTATCCCTACTAGCTGTTTTGTGTTCAAAATAAATATGAGTGTTTATTAGGATCAACACACATCTGGAACCCTACAGGGAGGACGAGGAAAGTATGCAGACAATTTTTAGGGGTGGGGATAATAACTGTTAAGAAAATGGTTTAATAGGTTCCATTTTTACACCCACCCAATTCCCATTTCCACCTACCCTGTAATCAGAACCATAGAGCCCAAAGCTAATTTTCATTAAAAGAAAAGAAAAAGCAACAGTACCTTTGTTACATGCATAAATAATTGGTTCTTGTTAATCTCCTCAGCTTGATGTGGTAAGAAATGCATTAGAACTTTCTGTTTCCCTACCTCAATAGAAATTAATCTCAAATAATACTGTGTAATCTACAGTTGATTCACAACAATCTTAGAAATGACAACATAGTGATGTTTTGGGACTATAGATTCACCATGTTCAACCTGGGTTGTGTGAGTGGAGGTTGTGTATGATCCTACAAATCTGATTCTGATCCTTGAAATCTGGTTACGTTGTACATCTGTGTTGAACCCCATAACTAGAGGACTGGTAACATTCTAAAATGGAAAATAGAACTGTTGTTCTTCTCAGTATCTTCATTAATTTCCTCAATCTGATGTGTTATCTTAATATTAGCTTGGATCCCAGGATGCCCTTCTGCTTGTGGAAGATACTTTCTGTGAGCGAAAGGACACTTTGGATGCAAATCCTCTGCTATGGATCCAAGCTGTTCTGTATGCACATGTGTTGATTTCAGAAGATGCCATAGAAAAGAATTCTACCATTTAAGTTTCAAATTAGTTTGATCTTTGTTTTACCATGATTACGGAATATACTATACTATTGTTTTGCAATAGACCAAATAGCTACCCTAAGTAAGTTTGCTAGTGCACCAATTCAATACTATTGAACTGAAATCTATTCTGAGTAGACCTAAGGCTGATTTGTTTTTCCTTGCAGGGTGTCAAACCAGCAAGTTTTGATAAAGTTACCGACCCTGAAATTAAGGAGATAATTGGAGAATGCATTTGCAAAAATAAAGAAGAGAGGTGTGTTTCAAATAGTAAAAAAATTTCATCACTGAGTAGATATTAAACTGACTTTTGTGTTTGTGGCAGAGAGAGGAGAACAGGAGAATATCCAGTTGATGGAACTCTAAGGCTTAGGGTTTTCCTACAAGTTTTCTTGGATAAAACATGTGATCTGGATTCTTTTCTGTTTGGCTCTGGCCCAGTTTTGTTCCCTTGGTAGCTGGACAGGGCGAGTGTTTTCCTGGTGGTTTTGCTTGACCAATCCTACTGGATTGCCTATACAAGATTAATTTGAGGGGCACCAGATTGCAGTAGTTTGGGGAATAGTTTTGCGGGATATTTGCTTGGCACAGTAGCCATTGGCATACAGTATTTCACACCATTTTATCCTACCCCCTATACTGTTCAACATCTACATGAAACCACTGGCGAGATCACCTGGGGATTTGGAGTTTTTTTTGCCACCAGTATGCTGATGATGCACAGCTCCACCTTTCTTTCCCATCAGGCTCAAGAGGGAAGGTGGAGGTTCTAAACCAGGCATCCCCAAACTTCGGCCCTCCAGATGTTTTGGACTACAATTCCCACCATCCCTGACCACTGGTCTTGTTAGCCAGGGATCATGGGAGTTGTAGGCCAAAACATCTGGAGGGCCACAGTTTGGGGATGCCTGTTCTAAACCATTGCTTGTGATCATGGAAGGACTGGATGTGGGCAAAGAAACGAAAGAGTAATCCAGGCAAATAAAAGGCAAAGCCATGCCTGTTGCAATTAGTGCCTATTTGACATGATGCCTTTATAAAATAGAAATGAATAAATCAACTTAAATAAATGAATAAAATAATTAAATAATCAGATTGTGTTAAAAGTAGACAAATTAATGGAGAACAACTCTGTTCTATCAGCCATGGTAGCAAAATGGAGCCTCCACGTTCAGAGAAAGTATACTTTTGAGTATCTATTACTGAGGTACAAATTAGGAAAAGGCCAGAGGATTATGTTTGTGAGCTTGTTGGATGGTTACTGCTGAAAAGAAGTTGCATTCCTTGTACTGATCTAGCATCACTGTTCATACATTCTAAAAATGTTGTCCCAAATGTTTAATGTACATCTACAAACTTTGTTAGAGCCTGAAAACATTAATAAAAAATGAATAAATTTATACCCTGCTCTCCCCGGCCAAAGCCGGGCTCAGAGCGGCTAACACCAAATATAAAACCACTGAGACAGACTTTTCCTCCAGGCTTCTTTCCTAAAATATATCCATTGTTTCCTTTGTTATTGCTTAGGCTCCTTCAGTTTTTGTTTTAATTACTGAACGCCCCTTTGCTGGTTTTTATGTGATACACAGTTTTGTTTTGTTTTAAAATGTATTGAAATCTGTAGTGCCTTAATACGGCTTTTGTAATTTGTCCTTGTTCCAGATATGAAATTAAAGATTTACTAAGCCATGCCTTTTTTGCTGAAGATACTGGGGTAAGAGTGGAACTTGCAGAAGAAGATGATGGTAGGAAATCCTCTATTGCCTTAAGACTCTGGGTAGAAGATCCTAAGAAACTGAAAGGAAAACCCAAAGATAATGGAGCCATTGAGTTTACTTTTGATCTGGAGAAGGAAACTCCTGATGATGTTGCACAAGAAATGGTAAAATAAACATCTCCTAACAAATATATATATATAAGTAGTACATTAATCTGAAAGGACACCAGGAGCAAATCTGGTAAAGTAAATTCCATTCCAAAGATTCAGCTCAGAGAGATTTAGAAGGCTTGGGTAAGAAATTAGGCAAATAAAAGATCCTGAATTAGAGTACTGTACTCAATAGAGTCTGCACCATTTCTAACTTTTTCTCCAGTAAGATGAGATGTGTCCAAATTAATTTCTTGGTAAAAACTGCAAAAACAAAGAACAAGGGCTATTCAAGGTTTAATACTGATACATTTAGGATAAACTTTGTCACGTTCGCTGCTGAGTTGTTTTATATACTGAACAGATAGATACCTATTGTCATTGGGTGAATATATATTGCTCCCCCCACTTCCCTCCCCCTCCATCTATGATTCAACAACAGCAACAAAATACATGTGGCACTTCAATGGCTGATTAAGAAGGGACAGAAAACAAAGGAAAGTCTAATGGGAACACCATTGCTCCTTTTTAATTTATAGATGAATCACAGTGTCAGAAGAACAGATTTCTTTGTAATATCAGGAAGGCACTGTGGATCTGTTTTCTGCTTTAGGTGTAAGGACTGAGTAGCCAATGCATAAAAATGACTACCCAAGTAGAAGGTGGGGAGTCAGTTATGAAGAAACCATGATTAAATAACCATTAGTTTTGCATTTCTTGGGTTGCAATCCTATATACACATTGTTCAGTACAATTATGTGTAGCTTCTGATGGTTACAGCAAAAGCAAGTCGGTTCTTTACATTTACATTCTTCCCACATACATATGGAAGAGGGTGATGTACTTTTGTGGACATTCAGATGATATGTAATATGAGGCGCTGATCAGAGAAAGTGTGCTTGAGCCTTTGGCAAAACACTGCTAGAATGCCTCTGGGGTCTTCTCAGGGCAAGACTGTTAGCCCTCAGTTTCCCAACAGAATAGTTCTAGTTACTTCGGCTTCATTCAGATGCATCTGCGAATAATGATTATAGTTTGTTCACAAGAAAACTTTCCCCCCCAAAAGTTATGCAAGAATTCAGTTCTTCATGGGAAGTACTCCTGAAGGAACAAGGAAGCTCTGTAGCCTTGCTTAGCCAAAAGTGTTCTGTGCTCTTCTGTCTCTTCCATCAAGATGTCTTTAATGAAAAGCAGGTTGGCTCCAGTAAGCTAGGCAGTATCAGCTGGGCCCAAATCTATTTGTTTGCTTGAGTAATAAATGAGATTTTTGCAGTAAACTCCATTTCTTTTCCATGCAGCAAGCTAATACTGATATGCCAGTTTTTAAATCAGCACGCACATATTTTAAAAAGCTTAATTAACACAAATCACCTACACCTGAGTCCTTTTGGTTCAAATATTTTAGATGAATTGAATTTATTCTTAACGGTCACAGACCAATATTTTAGATGTTTCATTTTAAAATTCACAGGGTGAATTTGTTTCAGTTTCATACCACATCTTAGAGTGCCCCTAACATAAATATGGAAATATATACATTTCTGATTGGGTGAAAGACAGGACTTAACCCAAGAGGTAAAATTAAAAGTATCAGTGCCAAGTGAGCTTTTGAAATGGTATCAGCTGAATACGCTTATATTGTAGTTAATATGACATAAGATGACTTTTTTACATAGTACCTAAAGATGACTTTTTTCCATAGTACATGGATTGGTGAGCCTACATTTGCAGGAGCATCTGCACAAATGACATATTCAGAATAGGAAAGGCATTTATTCACCCCACATATTTATCTAACTGATGGTTCCCCCCCTCCTCAGTTAATCCTCACAGCAACCCTCTGAGGTAGGTTAGGCTGAGAGGTAGTGACTTTTTGTTCCTGAAAAGCTGTAGTCTTAAGCTGCAATGCAGTTTGGAAAAATTGTAGGTTATTCATGAAGCAGACATCTGAGATTATGCCAAATATGATGGCAGTGTGCACTGGGTTTAATTATTCTATAAATGCCCCCTTCCTGTCAGCCATCTGTTATGCTTTGACTGAAAAAGTAACACTCGCTAACAACTGATTTTATACGGAGCTCCAGTGATCTTCAAATTAGAATGATTGACAGACATATGTTTAAATAGAATAATAGTTGCTTGATCTGGTGCTGGTTTTGCAGCTACATCACTATTTTATGAAAAACTGTGGCACGTGTTATATCACACTTTTTCGAAAACTCTGTAGAAAATACTCTGCTGAATGAACACCTACATGTATGTGGATTCACAGCTGAACAATCATGGCTTTATTTCAGGTTGATGCTGGATTTTTTCATGAGAGCGATGTCAAAATTGTTGCAAAGTCAATACGTGACAGAGTAGCATTAATACAGTGGAGAAGAGAGAGGATTTGGCCTCTCCTGCAATCAGAAGAACAACAACGGGATCCGGAGAGTTTAGAAAAAATGAAGATTCCACAAGCACAAGCAGTTCAGGTTATGTACCTTTCTCACACTGGTCATCACATTCTGTCAGAACCAGAAGAGCCTGAAGCTGACCAGCATCTTTCTCAGCAGAATCTTCCCACAAGCGTCACTTCACTTGCATGTAAGTTGTTTGGTTTCAGTATTCCTAGAAGCCCAAGTAACTGAGAGTATATAACAAGGCACTGGTAGTGAATAATACGTGTAAACAGTGCTTTTTTCTGGGGGGGGGGATGCAGGGGTACGCATATCCCTAAACATTTTGTGAATCTTTGTACTTTTGTCCATTTACTGTACAGTGGTACCTCGGGTTACAAACACCTCAGGTTACAAAACACTTCAGGTTACAGTTTCCACTAACCCGGAAGTAGTACCTTGGGTTAACAACTTTAATGAGAACAGAAATTGTGTGCCGCTGGCGCGGCGGCAGCGGGACGCCCCATTAGATAAAGTGGTACCTCAGGTTAAGAATGGTTTCAGGTTAATAATGGACCTCCGGAACGAATTGAGTACGGAACCAGAGGTTAACAATGTATTTGTTTTTCCGGATTGAACTATAAAATTATGATTTTCTTGAGTCAAAATGAGAGTACCACTAAATATTTTATTTATTTATTTTAGAAGAAAAGCACTGCATGTAAACTAATTAAAGTCTAATACAGAAGCATATAGGCACAGTTACCGTGCCAGCAAATTTGTACAGTGTGCAACAGGTAAATTATGCTGGAAAGATGCCAGGGAAAGAAAAACGACTGGGATGCATGGTTCCAAAAGCTCCACGTATTTGTGATTAAAATAAATAAGTGATCCATAAAGAAACGTTTTCTCAAGGGTCAGCAGTAAGCTATCATGACCTATATTTCTTGTTCAGATCTCCCTATGTTCATGGAGCTGTAGCCAAAACAGCGCTACCCATGTACAAGAGGGAGGTGCTGGCAGGCTTAAAGTAGCCCTGAGGCTTGCAGATGCTCAGAATACCTTCAGGAAAAAATATCCTAAAGTAGGGTGGAGGGTGGGGCAACAACCAGCCCCATAAGCTCACAATGGCATGGAATATTTGACTTGAAAGACACAAAAAATGACAATCAGTTGAGAAAAGAAATGGAAGGGTGTTTTGCCAGGGACCAGAGGTTCCCTTTGAATCTGGAGCACAGTGAACATTCAAATGGGGTGAGGGCTAAAGTTTTCATTAAACAGTTCAAAGAAAGCTTCAAAGCATTGCCATTATCTGACATCCTTCTTGTTCCTGGGGATGTTAGTCAAACATGACCCTGGAGCTTGGTAGCGCTCTCTGCATATCCTTGCGTAGAGCTTCAACTAACAGAGGTGTTCTTGGGACTTACTTACTGCTGAGATTACATATTCCACACCTATTATTTTCATCCCAGGTGCTGTTTCCTGCTAGAGTGAAGGACTAACTAATATATGGCAAGCAGCCACATAGATTATTATTATTATTATTATTATTATTATTATTATTATTATTATTCCCCAACCTTTTCCCTGACAGGGTCTCAAGGTGGCTTACAGATAAAATAAGAAGAGCTAAAACACAGGGGAGAAACCGTTAAAAAGCAATTAAACATTAATAGAATTAAAATTCTATATACAGTGGTGCCTCGCTAGACGAAATTAATTCATTCCAGGACTCAATTCGTCCTACGAAAATTTCGTCTAGCGAGGCACCGTTTCCCATAGGAATGCATTAAAAGTCAATTAATGCGTTCCTATGGGCTCCGGGGGGAACTGGTGGCAGCAGCAGCGCTTGTTCTCTTGGCTCGGGGAAGGCAGGCAGGCGCTTCCCCGAGCCAAGAGAGCAAGCGCCGCTGCTGCCAATGACAGAGCCGGATCGGACGAAGCTTCAGAAGCTTCGTCAGATCCAGCTCTGTCGGGCGGGGTGGGCGAAAGGCGAAGGAACGATCCTGCGACTTTCCCCCACCTCTGCCAAGCCCCATGCCGACGAGAAGCGGCGAGAAGCGGTGGCGGGGGAAGACGTTCCCCCACCACCGCGTCTTGCCTGCCTCCCCCGACATGGAGCGCGGCCTCGGAGACCTCCGAAACCGCGCTCCATGCCGGCTGTGCGCGGCAAGACGCGGTGGCGGGGGAAGACGTTCCCCCGCCGCCGCATCTTGCCTGCCTCCCCCGACATGGAGCGCGGCTTCGGGAGACCTCCGAAACCGCGCTCCATGCCAGCTGTGCGCGGCAAGACGCGGTGGCGGGGGAAGACGTTCCCCCGCCGCCGCGTCTTGCCTGCCTCCCTCAACATGGAGCGTGGCCTTGGAGACCTCCGAAACCGCGCTCCATGCCGGCAAGCGGGGGACACCTACCTAGCCCGCTCCCTTGCCTTCGCCAAGAAAGCGCCGCCTCAGCGAAGTTAAGCAGGCGGACACCTACCGGTAGTTCCTCCCCCCTAGTTCCTCTTTGTGTTCCGCTGTCAGCGCCTCTCAGCCGAGCTTCCTTTGCCTTCTTCCCTTGCTACAGCTGGTTCCCCTTTCGCTAGATGAATGCCCTGATTTTCTGATCAGAGGTTTTTATGGCCACGCTCGCAAGACGAAGCGGTGGCCATAGAAAATCTCGTCGTATAGCGAGGCAACCTCCGATCAGAAAATCCTTTCGTTAAGCGGAATTTTCGTCTAGCAGGGCATTCGTCTAGCGAGGCACCACTGTAGTAGCTGGTAGTCCCTACAGCAGGAGTCATGTAGGACGCCTGCAAAAGCTTATCTAGAAAATTACAATTCTGAAACTGTTCTGTCCAAGCACAATGGATTGGGTCAGGATTGGATCGACTTACCAGCACAATAGAATTCTGTTTCATTGCTTAAGCTTGTAGGCCACTATATTCAAAGAAGAGACAAAATATTTTTGACTACAGAAATAACTGAAATAATATCATAATGGGCAACTTTAATTTTATGTTTCAGTAAAACAGATAGAATTTCCTAATATGAGAACTACACCTCAAATAGCAATAAACATTTTAACTAAATTAGTTAAAACATCTAGCTATAAAATAATTATTCAATGAGAGCTGCTTACAAAACAAAAATATGTTTAAAAATAAGATGCCGTTTAATCCCACCACTTCCATTTTTTATTTTTTTATTTTGCTATACTTTAAAGCACCAGTATCGTATGCTATTTGGATGGTAGCATAGTGCTTTTGTGTCTAAAAGCCCTATAAATAATTTCCTTTTACGCTGCCTGTGATACTCAAAGAAGGCAGAAATGAAGATAAATAATTTAGCATCTCTGTACGACATGATGAGTCATAAAAATCCAGACTTGGCTTCCTACTGCTACTTCAGCTCTGTTTAGTTACACACTCCCCCTCCCACCCCAAATTTGTGGTTACAAATAATTTCTGTAATGGATAAAAATATCTATGCTGTAAACATCTCTACATTATAAAATACATGGAGTCTTGCTTATAAACAAATACATGAGCAAAACTTGAAGTGGCTTCCCCCACCCCAGCTAAATGTTGAAGGAAGATTGATTCGACTATGATGAATTTGCATCAGCTAATGGTTCAATTTGGCCCAAACCTATGAGAGCTAGAACTGAACCCCCCAAAATCAGAAGAAATGTAACTTCCCAAATCCTTTTATTAAGCCTGTGCTTTATCTTGATTTTGGCTCCAGTTAGGAACTGCTTGGCATAATATGTTCCTTTTTCTGCTTTGTAAAGAGAAACTATTTTAATAGTATAGTACCCGATCAAACCTGGAGATGCTGGACTGTTGATATCATCTATACAATAACATAGCATAGTGTTTAAACACTCCACACTCCAAACACATATTTAAAGCACATCAGCTAGAAGGGGGGCTGTTACCCGTTCTCTGCTAATCAACTGATCAATCTGATAGCCAGGTTCCTGGGCTCTGCCCTCCCCAGTGCTGTGTCTGCTTCAATCCCCCCCCAATCTTTTTGCTGCCACTGCCAAGATCAGTAGGGCCATTGGGGCAGGGAAAAAATTGCTTGGTTGGCTGGGATCAAATTGCTTTAGGGTTACGGTTAAGTAAGCTAGTGTTCTTGTTGTAAATGCAGAAACTAGGGGAGGAAGCATGAAACACTCATATAAAGCAGGGTTGGGGAACTTCTTTGCCCACTATCTCCCCCAACTCTGCAGGCCGCTTGGGCAAGTGACCTGTCAGTCACCTGGTGTTCTTAAGTCATTAACAGAAGGTTCTCTTGCCCACTTGTCAAAGTCTCTTCCACGGTGCTTCCCAAGTGCATGACAGCCAGCTGGCTGTTGGGTGCTTGGGGACCGCAGTACTTGGGGCTTTGCCAGCCCTATACTTGGAAAAAGCATCAAGCACAGGGCTAGCAAAACTGATTCCTGCAAGGATTGGCTATGTGGTTAAGCTCCTTGCAGGGAACTTGGTAGGGCAGCCAATCCAGCCATGTCTGTACAGCCCCACACGTATTATCACATATGGTGTCAGGTGTGGGGCCAGGTGTGCATAGCTTGAAGGGAGAAGATGGTGTGGGCCAAATTGGAACCTTACCAGATCTGACCCCTGGGTTGGAGGTTCTCCACCCCGATATAAAGTAAACTGAACTCACTCTTTCACTAGAAAATTCTCTGTTCTTTACCATGTATCATTGCAGAGCAAGTGGCACTTGAACTTTAATTCTTAAGTTGTTTTGTCCAGCAATAAATAATAATAGAACAAAGCACTCTTTGTATTTCTATCACTCAGAAAGCAATGCACCCAAATTACTTGAGTTTTTTTCCTACTACATGTCCTTCA
Source organism: Zootoca vivipara (assembly GCF_965207765.1). Taxonomy (NCBI): domain Eukaryota; kingdom Metazoa; phylum Chordata; class Lepidosauria; order Squamata; family Lacertidae; genus Zootoca; species Zootoca vivipara. The sequence goes on along the minus strand of NC_142584.1, from coordinate 77,647,211 downwards.
GCTTTACTAAAAGTATATAAAATATAAATTATTTTGCTGATGGGCATTTGTAAGCCAAAGTCTGCTCACAATTCTTTTGCATGCAGCCCATATTCTATGCTTCTTTGCTCCCTTCTATGAGCAGAGGAAATATAACACAGAATCACCAACATCCATTCTCATTCAAAGTGCTGAGCTGTATAGAAAAGAGATTGTAGTGTCAGCATGACCAGGACTTTGGACTGCGCCAATAAATATCTATTGAATACTCCACATTAACATTAACTTGAATGACATGCTATGGCCATGATGATTTGCTATAAAGTCAAAGTGTAAAGACTGGTTTAAGTTTCAAAGCAGGGGAGTATGCAAGCAGGCTGCTGGACAGTTCCTTCCTTTCATCCGTCCGTCTGTCCCACTCCTACATTTAATATTTTCCCCTAATTCCACACCTACTTTAGAGGAAATTTGCAATAACAAAATTCTAGCACACTTGACTGCTTCAGTCCTGTATATATGGCCCCTTGGAATCTGTAATATCATCACTGAATAAAAGAGAATTAAAAACCCAGCAGAAAAAAAATATTCCAGCAAGGTGTTCAGCTAACACATGTCAAGTTGAAATCATAATCAAATCTGCTGTGCTATGGGTCTGTAATAGTGTCTGGTAGACAAAAACGAGCAAAACATGCTAACCTTAACATGATTTTTTTCAGTATGGCTCTATCCAGATAAAGATGGCAATGAGAAAATTGGCAGAGAAAGTAACCCAACAGCCGTTTAGTATATAACGACTAAAGTGAATTTGAGCAGTGGGCCAATTCTGAGACATGCTGTGCAAGCTGATAAATGTGTTATAATTTTAGGAGAAGGTATATGGACTACTGCACTAGAAAACCATCGCACAGGCTGTGATATTACATAGGCATTGCATTGTTGCAGACTAGCTGGGACATCAGTGAATTGGGGATCAGAACTAAGTTCCTTTGATTTTTAACACGCCCTTAATTTTTTCCCCCAATCATCCTTCAGCTGATAGCACATTCGACAGTGGGCAGGGATCAACCGTGTATTCAGACTCCCAGAGCAGCCAGCAAAGTGTCATCTACTCATCTATGCCTGATGCAATACCTCCTGCAATTCAGCGGGTTTACAGCCCACCTCTCAGCGAAAGCCAGACTTTGCCCCACGGTCTTCAGCAGCTGGGACCCTACCAGCAGCCTTCAGTTGTAAGCATAATGGTTTCCTTAAAATACTTTGTATTTATGGATCTCCACATATAACCTTTAAGAACAAATTATTTTTCAGATTCTAGACTCTGAGTCCAGTTTTCCCGCATAAATATATGAAGCTCCCCCATTTATATGAATTGGTGCCATAAAAATACATATGCTTATCTACTCAGTATGTATGTTTGCTTTAGCTAGTGTACTCTAACAAACTAAGCAGGTGCAATACATTTAATTCAACCCAAATGTGTTTATTAGTTTAACCAAATTAGAACCCCTAAATGTTATTGCTTTAAGCATTCTCTCATTTGTTGTGTTTTCCTGCTGTTTCTATAGCCACATATTATTGTTCCTTCATTTTCTCAAGAATCTTTCGGGTCAGATATTTCTTCCAGCTGTTCTAAAGGCCAGGCATCTGCTCAGTACCTGTGTAGTTCTTTCGTTGGACTGAATATTTCAGAGAGGCGAAGAAGCACTTCTGTTGTAGAAGCTCCTAAATCTAACAACCAGTACCTAGGAAGTCATTCACACTTGCTCTCATGCTCCTGTTTCAACAACCAGCAAAAATTAATGGAACTGTTACTGCAAGAAGAACAGCGAGAAGCCGAACACGAACCTTCAGTCTTATTCAATAACAAAGCTGGCACGTGCCTTGTGTGCTCCTCCTCAGAGACCCCTGGGGCACAGTGCTTCTGTACTCGACAGTATTTGCTACCTGCGTTGCACAGCAGTTCCTCCAGCTGCCGTCGCCATAGTGATTCAGTGGTGGCTTTGACACCAAATGCAGTGCCTCTCACAGCGGAACTGCTGGGATCAAGCCTAAAACCATTGCAGGAGAAGGAAAATGAAACCAGTGAATCACAGCTACCAGGATTGTGGAAGTCTTCAAATTCTGCCGAGTTTATGCTCATTAAACCAACCTGCCACGAGTGCTTGGCTCGTCTGCTGCATTCTGGAGCAGATCTGAACAAAACTGAATTATTAATGCCTCTTAAATGTGCTATACATATTCCTTCCGTCCTCTGCAATAGTCTAAAAACCAGCTCTGCATCTCGACCACATCATGAAACTAGTAAGCTTTGTGGCAAAAGTTTAGACCTGTCTTTATTAAATGAATCTGTGCAGCATCTAATTAACCCACAAAACAGCTCTGCCTCAGTAAAAACAGCAAGCACCCCTACGAAAACCCCATGTTCGGAATTTATTTCTGAACAAGCCATCAAGGCAGAATGTACCCAGTGTTGTCACAAGCTTGGTCCAGATCAGACTTCAGTGATGCAGAACGACTACCTGACTCAAGGCCTACCAAACATTGGGAGCAGCCTAACTTGTAAAAAAGATGCCAGAGCTGTGGTAGGTGGAATGCCTCATTGCTTCCTCGCTTGACTTAGAAGACTGAACAATTCCAAGAATGATACTGAATGCATCCTGTTTGACCCGGAATGACTTTATCAATCAATTAGAAAAGTCATGCTTGCCCTATTTCCCCCTTTCTCTCTCTCCAAAATTCCTGTAATAAAACCTAAGGTGTACTTAGTTTGTATGATCCCAGCATCACTTTCTTAACCCAGGGGAATTGCTTTGGTGACTGTACCAGCCTTCCTTTGTTGTTGCAATGGTTCCTCGGATAAATGTACTACCTACCTTGTAAGTTTTAATCTTGCTGCTTTATTAAATAAAGCAAAAGGCCTGTAACTTTGTGCAATTGCAAAATTCAACAATGTAGCTGGGTGCCTCAGTGCCCACCCATCATTTGATTTTCAGTTGTGAAGTATGGATGTGACAGTGACACTCCTGATAGTTTTAAAAAAGTTAAATATTTTAACTTGACATTTGTGAGAAACATTGGATGTTGCCTTTTTATCTAAATGAAAACTCTTAAAAAGTAAAATACTTTTTCATAAAGATGCACTTTGCTTAATTTTGGTCATCACAACATTTATTTATATTTGACCAGTTTTGCTTCATTTTTTTCTTCAACACCGTTTACATCAGAGTAAGACTTCAAGTAGATGACATTATGTCTTAATCATTTTGACATATAACATATTCCTATTAATCACTTACAAAGAAAAGTGCCAGAAGTCATCCTTTGTAATATGGCTTTTAACTCATCAAGTTTTCATTCAGCATCCAGCCACATACATTCTGATGTTTTGTACAGGGTTCCTGCCTTTCTGTAAAAAATAAATAAATGCTGTTTTTTTTTTTTACAAGCCATTATTTGTTTTTGGCTAGCCATTTTTATTTCTGCAAAAAAAAGCTGCTCTTTATCGACTCGTAGACTACCTAGTACTAACATGGCTGTTTTTTATTCATTCATACTCATGTATATAGTAACTTCTCCTTTTCCTAATGTGTTACAGCATGCTTTTAGTTGCAAACCCCTTCATCCCCCAAAGTTTATCAGCTGTTTTTAATCACTTGCCTGCTTTCCATGAAAGTTTAAATGTACTTTATGTGTTCCAATTCTTTTTTTCAAAAAATAATAATTTTTGTTGATGCATTTTTCATGGTTGCGTAAGCTGTTCAGATAGCAGAGTCTAGTGAATAAACAAGACTTCTCTAAGGCATCAGTGCCCAACTGCTGAAGTTACAGTCAGGGTAGGAAATATGCTGTGGGCAGGCATCAGCTCATGGGGCTATTCATTTGATTACTTTTCAGCGCCCTGGAGAGAATGAATGGAATGATTTCCTCTCACCACAACCAGTCTACATTCTGCTATACATTCTGGAAATAGTGAAACTGTTCTCATAAAGGGTTGAGCCTTTGACACCTCTCCTTTTAAAAACTAAACATTATTCTGTAATCTGACTGGTACATGAATGCCCTAGTGTGCCTGCTCTCTGCTTTATCATCTTCTTCCATGCCCTCCCATAACATCTTAGAGTCCAACTAGACAGGATACAAGAGAGCCATGATGGGATGTTCCAGCATTTCCTTTAAAAAAACAAAAAAAACACCACCCATGGAAGGAAGATAGTTTAAAAGTAGGCCGTATGTTTAGACCTCATGTAGGGGGGAAATATTAGCTTCTGCAGGGAGGGGAATTTTGGCATAGGTGAAGTTAATCTCCCTTACCCCTGTAACTGGTCCTGCTCAAATTGGCACACGCACACATACTCACACACACCCCTACACCTTCTTTGCTTTTGTTGGTTTAAGGAAGACTGTGTACACACTCCCATTTATATTATATCCACTTCTTGTTTGAGAAGCAGTTAGCCACAATCCATATCTATCCTGTCATTTATTCTGAAACACTGTGTTCTGATGCATTTCAATCCCCAAACCAGCTTCAGTCTGAATTGACAATAAGTATGAGCATTTCTGTGTTTTAAGCCAGTAATATGTACACAGTCAAAAGGTCAGGAGACCTAATGGCAAATCGCCTGTCCCACATCTGGTTTGACTCATTCTGACAATCCCAAGAAATAAATGGTCACTGCTGCACTGTAAATACATTACTTACCTTCCCTGTGGAACTGCTAGGAGCTGTAGGTGGCAGCTTGGAGATTCAGTGCATGTCAGCCTGCTTCAGCTTCCTCCCCACTCTCTATCCCCCTACCCTTCAGTCCTCCTACCATTTATCAGTACCATAATCACACTTCCAGGGTTTTCCCTCACCTGTCATCCGAGTCAGAGGGAAAAGGGAAGTATAGGCCTCACGCAATATGCTTGGGTTTTACAACCTTGCTTTTATTGCTAGTTGCTTTAGTGTGAATATTTGTTTGCTTGAACTTTCATATTTTAATATACTTCTCTTGTGAGCCATAATGGGCTAAAAGGCAGGTTGCATCAGTTGTAAAATAAATAAGTAGGTCCCATCCCATTGTCGCCTTGTCTCTCAGGCACAAGATAATTGCCTCTGTTTAGTGCTAATTGCTCGAGTAGCAAGTTTGCATGCCTTGGTGGAAACAGTGGACACCATGACACCAGCCAGCTTGGGCATTGTAAAGGCAGAGAACAGTGTAAATGAAGGCTGTAAAAAACAGAAAGCCATCTGTGACTTTCTGCTCCAATGCTCATACTTATTAAAGATTTTTTTAGAAAAAGAAAAAGAAAGAAATCTCCTTGCCCACTTACAAGGGAAGCACGGAGACCTACAGTAAACATTTACTGCACCTGCAGGTTATGTTTTGGCGTGTATGCATACATTGTTGTTTTTTTGTAGACACATTTTGAGTAAATTCAAGGTATTCATAGGATCATAGCACTGGAATTGAGGTTCCAGCAGCTTTGTTCCATCCGTTCAGCCGTGACTTCTGTGTCTTCTTTTGTGTATTTTCTACCAAGTATGGATTACAAAACTTGGGTGTTGAGTTTTGTCATCACCGCTTTGCATAGGAAAAGGTCTACTCAGTTTATGGGCCTAGCTACAAGATTGCCTTTAAGGAGTGATTCATAGCACAGCTTGGCTGTCCTGACAGCCAATAATTTTTTTATGTTGTAGTTTTCTAAACTAGTTTTTTCCCCTTTCTTCCCTTCAGCCTGGACTTCCAGCGGTTCAGGCTCCACCTGCTGTTGTCTCTCAGCGACCACAACATTATCAAGAACCAGCAATCCCATTCCCTCTCGTCCATCCCACCTCCGTTGCCCCTGTCCAGATGAGACAATCACAGCCTGTGTTAGCCAGCCAGCAGGTAAGTAGTTAGTTGTTGTTTTGCTTTTAAATGAAGATGCTGAATAAACATAGGGGTGCTTTATTACCCTTTATCTCAAGCCTGCTTGTGCATTGTTACAAATGTGGTGTAATCCTCAAATGCAGTGCTCAAATTCTAAAAGGAGTTGTTATAATCCTGCTGCATCCATTTATTATGCAAGAAAGACAGGGAGCGCTGAATTTTTAAGCCTCCATCCCTACCTGCGGTCCTTTCCGCAGCTCATCTCCTCAATTTTCTTCAATGGCCAGGAGGAGAGGATACATTTCATTCTTTGGAGATAGAAAATAAGGTTTTCATCCATCATAACTTTGTGTGACCTACCTAGTACTGACCCAGATAGCACCACTGCAGTTTCCCAGGTCCCTTCATTTCTCACAAAAATGGGGAGGTAGTTTGTGATTTTCTGTGGGTGATGTGGAATTTGAACACGCTGCTCCTCCGGTGCAGCCCTGGGACAGAATGCACAATGGAATGATGGCATGAATCACTATGGCATGATTCAGCCAGTCTGCAGGTGGTAGGAGATCGCTTTTCCTAGACTACATGGATTCCCCCCCCCCCAACTTTTCTCTTAACTGTATTAATTTATTATTTTCTTAGCACTTTAGCTGGTACAGAGAGGGGGATGGAATGTTGTTGTTGTTGTTGTCACCTATGTTGAGGTATCAGATAGTGCCTATGACAAATAAGTTACCACCCCCCATGGCCAGAGCACCTTGGGAACTAACTGTGTACTCCCTTTTTCTCTCTACCAGCAGTCCATCCCACCTCCAGCTCCTCTACAGCATGTTCTAGCCAACCAGCCCATTTGCCCAGTGCAGCAACCTGCACCTCACCTATTGCCCCAGTATCAAACTCCCAGTTCTCAGGTGGCAGCTAGCAATGCATCTCTCACACCTCTGCAGATTCCCCCTGTGCAGCAACTTCCAGCAGTCCCACCTGGCCAGGTAAGCTGACCTTCAAATTCAATAAGCATTATTCATTTTGTTACAAGTAATTAATTTTGGTAGAACTTCATAGCTAATAGTTGGTATGGCCGGCTTCGCAATTAGCGTGTGGCTTCTGTGCATTTGCATCTTGTTTAGGAAATTTATTTTTATTGCTTAATTGTATAGTGCATAAAATAAATTGAGCACATCCAAAAAAGTTAAAGGAGATACGTCATTGCGTGTGGAGGTCCCCAAACCACCCCTAAATAAATCACAACGTACACAGAATTAAGTTTAATGGTTTTTGGCATGAATTTGGCCACAACTTTATTAAAATCCAAAACAATGTGTGAGTGGTTGCGTAGACATTGGTTCCCAACTGTCACCTAAGGACAGAACTGATAATAAGATAAACTTGCCTTGTCAACACGGGGAAATCCCCACAGGGAGAGACGGGGACCGGGTGTACAGAACTCTCCCCTCTCCCTTCAGGCTCCCAGAGGCTTCAATATGCCGTCCTGGCCCCTACCTCGGGGTTATGGACACAGCATAGAGCCACTGTATACCTGACCAGGATTTCCCCACCACAATAAGATAAACTTGCCTTGTCAACACGGGGAAATCCCCACAGGGAGAGACGGGGACCGGGTGTACAGAACTCTCCCCTCTCCCTTCAGGCTCCCAGAGGCTTCAATATGCCGTCCTGGCCCCTACCTAGGGGTTACGGACACAGCATAGAGCCACTGTATACCTGACCAGGATTTCCCCACCACAATAAGATAAACTTGCCTTGTCAACACGGGAAAATCCCCACAGGGAGAGACGGGGACCGGGTGTACAGAACTCTCCCCTCTCCCTTCAGGCTCCCAGAGGCTTCAATATGCCGTCCTGGCCCCTACCTAGGGGTTACGGACACAGCATAGAGCCACTGTATACCTGACCAGGATTTCCCCACCACTCAGGCATAAACTTGGGGCCAACTAATCTTTAAGACCCTTAATACAAACATCATAACCAATGCCTAACCGCCAACCTTACAAGTTGTGACTATTTGCTATGCAGTAGGCGAAAACCCAAATGGCACCAGCCAATCAGCCAGATGGGAAAAATTCCTACCGGCCCCTGAATACAGGCGACCAAGAAAAGTCATAGCAATGTCAACACAGAGGCCTAAAAAACAGGGAGGGAGGGTGGGGATCAGAAACGCAGCCAAAGAGAAGGGTCCAGAAAAAACCAACGTTAAGCTTAAATACACCCCAAGGTTTGATTCACAAAATGATACATACCAATTTGCCCAACAACAGCCCTTAACCAATCAAACGGTGGCCACTCATGCCCCCACCTTTGCCATAGGCGTGGTTTTCAGCCCCCACCGCAAATCGTGCTCTCTGTAATGGAGAACCCGTCTTGCCTGAAGACTTTCAATCTAAATATTGACACAAGAGAGAAGGGGTGGTTATAATATGCAAACGGTATCATTTATAAAGCACAGCAAATTGTTTCCCTCTCAACAAAAATATAAAAGTAGGAAAAGCAAACAAAAATGCTAGGTTTTAACTATAAGAGAAGAAAGAGAATGTATTTGAACCAAAACTGTGGCTTGTCAGGATTGAACGTCAGCTTATTGGACCTCATCCATCATTGGTCTCAGTCACTGATTTAGCCCTTCTGTTGCCTGAGATATAAAGGAGAAACTGAGCTGGGCGTCATCTGCATACAAATGAGGTGTTGTTCCAAACCCCTGGATAACCTAGTGCAGTCAATTCATATAGATGTTTAAAAGCATGGGAGATAAAATGGAAACGTCTAAGATGCGATACCAAAAATGCTGTGGGGCTGAGGAGTAGCCTCTAAGTACCAGTATCTGGAGCTGGTCTTCCAGTTGTTGAAACCAGCCCAGACATGCCCACTGTTACTGAAAAAATCCAGAGGCACACTTTACACCATCTGTTCTGTTGAAGTAAGCCATGGTTTACTGGCTTTGTGTTATGTGCAAAAAAATGACGCTTTGTGCCTCGTCTTCCAAAGCAACTACTCTATTCCGAACTTAAAAATGGAAAGTGTAATGCTGGTGGTCAACAAAAGAGGTTTAAAGACTGTCTCAAGGCAAATCTAAAAAAAAAGTAGTATAAACACCGACAACTGGGAAACACTGGCCTGTGAGTGCTCCAGATGGAGAACAGCCTTTACCAAAGACACTCAAACTCAGAATGCAAGGGAGAAACGTGATAAGAGGAAGGCACGCTTGGCAAATCCACACCATGATCAACTCCCACCCAGGAACCAATGTCCCCACTGTGGATGGACATGTGGGTCCAGAATTGGCCTCCACAGTCAGTTACGGACTCATTGTTAAAACCATGTTTATGGAAGACAATCTTACTCGGCTATGGGTGATAGCCAACAAAGAAGAAGAAGGTGCTGATAATGCCAAGGTTGCAATTTTGATCCCCATATGGGACAGCTGCATATTCCATCCTTGCAGGGGGGTTGGACTAGATGATCCTCAAGTTCCTTTCCAACTCTATGATTCTTTGATCTGATGGCGTGGGCTCTAGCCCACAAAACGTTCTGTGCCATAATAAGCCAATTAGTATTTTAATGTTCCTCAGACTCCATTTGTTGTTATTGCTTTGCATTTTCTGAATGTATACAAAAACAACTGAGGTAGGGAACAGTGGAAAGAGACTTCCAGCCATAGGAAAAGCAAAGCAGGACAGTGAAAACAACAGAACAGCTGACACAAAGGGATTACCAAAGAAAAGAACAAACAAAGACCAATCAACCAATGAACCAAAATAGATAGCAATAAATATAATGTTTGGGCTTTTGGGGGGGGATAAATTGTGTAATTTACATTCCTTGTCCTCCATTTGGTCTTAATTTTTCTGAATTAATTAATTTAATTAAAAATGGACAAGATATGACTCCATTTCCCCCCATGAGCTCTCACTTACCTTCATCACCTCTCCCGCCTTCATTTCTTATTGTAGTGCTCAGGTTGTTACTTCCTTTAGCAGTAGCAGAAGTATAGATCTTTTTCAGTGGCTTATAACAGATTCTCTGAACAATAAGTTGAAGGTGAACAAGTACCTTTGCTCTTTTTCTGACTGTATCAAAATGGGGGAGGGGGAACCCACAATGCTTTGTTTCAGAACAGAAGATGCCTATTGAAGGCAAGGTCCCTAGCCCGATTAGATTTTTCTGCACTTTGTTTCCTATATTAAATCCACATGTTAAGTAATAGCTGACACCGCCTTATGTTGGGTTCAAATGCATTTGCCTCTTACCTGAGAGAGAGAGAGAGAGAGAGAGAGAGAGAGAGAGAGAGAGAGAGAGAGAGAGAGAGAAGGGGCTCACATATTTTGAAAGCGTTTACATTTTTTTCTTGAGTCTAAAAATTGTGTTGGTGTATCTCTCTATAACGCATGGTTTTTATTTTTTTCAATATCTCTGCAAAATATTTCTGAACAGGTATACCAGTTGTTATGTCCATTTATTTTGTTGGTGCAACAAACTTTTTAAGTTTTGAGCATTTAGTGTAATTGCTCCAGTATTTTGTGAAGGAAACTTTCTGCTTCAGAACAATGGTTGTGTACAATATATTGCACACAAATACTAGCTTTTCAGCTTTCTGTCATCATCCCCTTCCTTTCCTCAAAAGCCAGTGTAAGGTTGGGTGACTCTTCAGAGCAGCATTCCATGACACACAAAGGGTGCATAAGAAGGAAAAGATCGACAAATCCATGTCACCACAAAGAAGCACTTTGGGCACTCTGCATACTGCACATGCATTCTCGCGTGTGCGCGTGCACACACACACACACACAAAGTGGGAAATTTCAGCTGCTCTTAAAGCCCTAAAATTAGGATTCCAGGAAATTGGTTCTTTCCCCCTAAATGCTTAGCTTAATATATAAGAATGGACATATAATTGAGGGGTAGAAAGAGAAGAAGAGAGTGGTTTTGTTCCTTACTCAAAGGAAAATGGCTGACATACCTCCTGGATTTCTTCTCAGATTTCCTCCTGCCTTTTCTCCACTTGAGGAGATACTTGTCCTGCTCTTTTTCAGAAGCTGAGTTGCTTGTAGCTCGGTCTGTATCCCATAGCCAAATTAAATTCTCCTTCTACCAATCGAGGCCTCCTCAGATAGGACAAAGACTATTAGGGAGTTTGTGCTCACCAACACAAATTGCTTTCAGAGTTCTGGTGTTTACCCACAGTGATTGGCTGTTCAGAGATAGCTGAGAGAAAGATTATCAAAGGGAGATAAGAGTGGGCAGTCATCTCTGTCAAGCGCTGAATCCTAGAACATTCAACATGGAAGCAAATATGGGAGTAGAAATGCACTCTATCCCTAGATACAACAGTTAGTCACCATAAGTGATGAAAGACGTGCAAATTGTATCCTTGTATAATCAATTTTAACATTTCCAGAATTTTACACAACCAAGGGATTGTGCCTTTATTCAATAATTCAAACTATTTTAAAACATATATGCATTTTTTTTAAAAAAATGTACCCCTGTATCTTTAGAACACAAGCTAGTGTGCAATAATACTTACTGTAAATGTGCATTAAATGAGGGAAGCAGGAGCTTCCCAAAATGGTTTAGTGCTGAAAATTCAAATGCATGTCAGTTTGCATCCCTGTAATGTTGAGGATTAATATCTTCAGTAGACGCTATCTTGTGATACATATATATATATATGCAACGCTGAACACTTTTGTGCATAACTGCTTGTAATGATTAGGATTAATCATATGTATATAGTTATCACCCAGTTTTTTAAAATGTATAATAAATGTATAAAAAGTAGTACAGTACCTTGAATGGCATGCATTGGAGGCTTATTATGCAAGTTAAGTGTTTCTCAAACTATATGTAATTGCGTCCAAGCTTCTAATTGTGTTCAGTCTAACCTGCTTTGCCCATCCTGAACTGCCTTAAGGATGCTTTCTCAGCTCTTATATCCCCTGCATTGCTTCCACTCACACAAACTGCAGTATTCTATCTCCCCATCCTTTGCATACCTGCTTTCCCCACACCACATCGTCTTCAGTTGGAATAAAAAACCTACAGCAGTTGGGACCTTTCAACACCCCCATCTTCCTTATCAAGGATTCTAGTGGATTTCCAATCCTCACTTTGGAAAATGCTGAATTTTAACACTTGCAGGTCTTCTACCAATACAACATGCAAACCCTTGCACATACTTCTAGTTTGAGAAACACTGCAATATTTCCATTTGTGGAAAACATTAAGCTGCATGCAGAAGAAAATGAGTTTGCCCTGACTTAGCTGTAACTTTGCAGTGACTTGCAGTGACTTCAATATGGGCAGAATCACTGCTTGAGGCAAAACTGGAAGTGCCGCCAGGCCCGGCTCTAGGTGCAGTCCCGGTGGTGCGGGGCGCCAGGGCACCGGGCCGGCAGGGGGGGCGCTGTGTGATGAAGCCGTGTTGCGTGCTGTGAGGGCGAGGACACTGGAGCGATCTCCATGCCTCAGCACCAGGGCGCCCGACCTGCTAGAGACGGCCCTGAGTGCCGCCCTGCTGGCAGAAAAGCACCACCGCCATCAACCCTGATTTCAGGCAAGGTCACCAATTTTGGGAGAGATATTGCCCAAAATAGATGTGATCCTGCCTGAAATTGGCACTGATGGTGATGGTGCTTCTCCGCTGCTGCTGCTGCTGGTGGTGGTGGTGGAGGAGGTGGTGGTGGGGCCTCACCCTGCTTAATGCCTGGGCTGGCTCGGGTCAGGAAATTCTCCCTTCACTTCAAGTTACAAGAGTCTCTCTGCATAGCATGGCACTCTGCTGAACTGAACAAGAAAGCCTTTTCAAAATAGGAGCTCCATGTATGCTGTATGTATAGTATACATATTTACATATACACTATAGCTGGTATATATTATGCATATATACTAAATGTGTAGTATATATATATACTTTATACATGCATATTTAAAAACTCAATCAGGGCAGCGGTATTTAGAGCCTGTGTGTGGGAGATGTGCAAAACACCTGCCCAAAGAGGTTTCTAGTGCAGGTACATAGAACGAGCGATTATTAATAGATTGCTGCATGATTAGTAAGTTTCCTTTGCAATAATTTTGAACTGCTCAGATTAACACGCAGTTGCTTTCAAGTCTTCTTCCCTATTTGTGCTAAAATCAATCTTGCTTGCTCTCTGCGTAGACCCAAGGCAATGGGCGGAAATCACTATTCACCGTACTTATCATATTAGTAAGGCAAATGTGCCAGCCTGGAACGCTCTTTGCAATTCATGTAATATTATATTTTTTTTCAGATTCCTCAGTTTCCCGTCATTCCTGCAGTTACTCCTCTGGCAGGACTTGATAGCCACCCTCCAAACTTGTCTGATATACCTGCTGCAAATGCGCCCCCTATACCTGCTCCTTCTCAGTATTTTCCTCCAGCTGTGATTTTACCAAGCTTCCCCATGAACCCTGCTCTGCCACTGACATCAAATTCCCCTGCCCTGCCCATGCAAGCGGTCAACCTTCCTCATACTTCTGTGGCTTCCTTGGTCTTGCCCTGCCAAACAATTGTGCCAAATATGTCGGCTGCTCCAGTACCATTACTCGCTGTAGCTCCACCAGGAGTGTCAGCCTTGCCAGCACATCATGCAGTAGCCCAGCTCTCCCAGCAACAGATGTACCAGGCTACCCTCCAGCAGATAATTCAGAATGAAGTTCTTCCCTCTCCCCATCACACCCAGAACATGCAAGCAGTTTCACAACAGCAGCAGCAGCAGCTGCCTCCACTTCCTCAGTCACTTCAACCAAGCATAATTCATCCTTCAGAACAGACTATGTCTGCATCTGGGGCTGGTAATCAGGTAATCTGTTTGACATTGGACTTTCTTGGTACTAGAACATAGCAGTATCACTCTTAAGTAAAAGTTCTGTAGCCTGTTCCACTATAAAAGCAAATAGGAGAATTTGCCCCGTGGAAGCAGAACCAGAAAACCAGTCACTTTGGAAAAGGAATTTGTTTAATAATAGTCTTAGGGCGATGAAAAGTAGAATATAGCAAGTGGCTGGCGAATGATAATATCTTATCAACAGTGAATTTTTTTTGCTTTTGCAATTAAGAAATAAATAAGTAGGTGATCTATATTATTGCACACAGTGTCATATCAGAATATTTAGTTATATTTAAATCATTTATAATTTTGCTTATATACCACCAAAATTGCTTTAAAAGCGGACTGTTCTTGAACAAAGGGGGATTTTTACCAGGGACTAATTTCAGAAGTATTATTTTGAGGATATTTATATATAATAGTAACAAATATTATTCTGCATTGTTGCAACTGCAGAGTTTTAGGGTCACTGAAGTGCAACCTATGACATTAGCAATCAATACTAGCATTTACAGGAGATGAAAATAGGAGTATCTTAATAAAACAAGTTTATTACAGAATATAGAATTAAAGAATATTAACCACAATTTGAGCAGAAACGAGATTATAATGAGAATGAAGACTGCTTAAGAATGATAAAAATGGGATTTTTATAAGAAGCCATTGCATTTTATCATTATCGTCCACCTTCTTAAAATTCATAACATTTCATCTCAACCTATTGTTCTGTATCTTCAGCTTTACTGTATCTTAAGTTTCTGTCTTCAGCCATATATTTGGTACACATAGATTGTTTGTGAAGAACTTGAGTTCATGTGATTCCCACCTACCCTCCACTGAACCAATGGTATCACTCCCATTGGATTCCGTAATAGTTGCACCAGGCCTTGTAGCTCTCTAAGCATTGCCTGTCACATACTGATAAACATCTATCTGTTTTGACTTAGATTCCTGATTCATTATTTGTTCTCAAAGGAGACTTGTGGTACATGATGAGGAGCCTTGACCAGAAGATGGTTAAAAACACACGTTGGCCTTTTATGTCTTGCCATGGGAATGTGAAAAAAATGGAATCCCAGATTGCCTCTATTTCACTTGCACAGATCACTAAGTTAGTTACTGTCTTCAGATTTAGAAATCTTGGAACTCCCTTGGCTGTAATTTAACTGTAATGAGTTGTAGCCAATAACTCGTCCTACTCAGAGTAGAGCCACAAACAGGAGAAGTCCATTGACTGGCCTACTCCAAGCAGGGCTAGCATTGCCTAGAACCCAGTCTTTTTAAGTGGATCAAAAATATAGACTTGCCTCATCTTTCTCCAGAGCATGGAGATTGTGAAAGAACTGCTCTACTGGACTGTTGTGTCCACATATTCCTTTCAATGTAGCATTGTTCATTTTCACCCAAAATGAAACAATTATGTAAACTTGACAACATCCCTTTATATTAAATTTAAACTACTTTAAAACTATGTGCAGTGAATCCTAGAAAGGCAGGCTATGTATTTTGTTCTGTCTTGGCGTCACAACACACACTGCATATACAATGCACACGAACATCAATTATAAGGCACATTAATAGTACTAAAAGTGACTTTCTCTGTCTTCTGTGCTTTCCTTTGCTGCTGCTGCCTCTTCTATTTGTCTGTCTTCTGTATCCCATCCCTGCTTCAGCTTCCTGCTCAGGTAAAGCTTGATTCAGTCATTTGAAACTTGCACAGTTTTAGCTTCTTGTACCAAGGAGAAATATATGCATAATGATGTCCACAAACTCAGTGCTGTTATGGAGAACTTCCCTTTTGTTACTGCATTGCAAGGGATTGGACTAGATGACCCTGGGGGGTCCCTTCCAACTCTACAATTCTATGATTCTGTAAATCATAGGTCATTTGTACACAAAGAAAGGGCTTGCGGCCCAATCTTAAACACTCATTTCAGTTAGTCTCTTTAGCGCAAACACTTTGAGGCATTTGCTTCTTTAACTATGTGGGATTCAGTAATATAAGGCCTGAGCACATGATTTTCATGACAAAATGACTGGAATTGGTGCAGAAGACCTGTTGCATAGCACAAGCATTAGTAGAACTCATCCTTTAGATTTAGAACTTGGAAGAATCCATTTTACCTGAAGCTGCTCTAGAGACCATCACATACTCCACACAGGAGATTTATGGAATAAGTGGCATTATGTTTCTGTTTTCTGCCCTAAACATTTAAAGTGGTTTTCAAATGCAATAACCAAATTAATATGTGCAAGGAAACATAAGTCTGGTTTTCCCACCACCCTGTGCTAAACCATGGTTTAGTGCAAACGAGGAAATGCGTGGGCTCCTGGAGCAGAGATTGTGTCCAATTCTCTCCTCTCCAGCAATTTTGTTGCTGCGCTTTGCTACATAACCTCTCTCTGGAAGCCTGCAGTTTGCTCACTCATTCTGAGGCGTGATTTGGCTTAGTGTTACGTGCAAACAAAGGTATAGTGTGAGCAATGTTGTAAAGATGTGACATTATGCTTACTTTGTTGATTGTGTGGGGGGGGGACCCTAGTTTTATATTTAAAAAATCTACATCCAGCTTTTAGACATTATGACTTGATCCAGTTCCTAATTCTTGAACTGAGCCCCATTTCACAGAAATAACAATGTTGTGGTTGTCTGAAATGCAACCACTCTCACCTTGTACATACAGCTACACTGATGTGAGCTCTCTCACCGTGGGATAAGTTGGTAATCTTGATCATCCTGACAAGTTGTAAGGAAGGTGTCAATAGATCTGAGGTTTAGCTATGTGGTGAAATAGAAATGTGTATGGACTCTTAGAAGCTGCTTCATAAAATAAAGCATTCATGTGCAGCAACATGCCATGCAGATCTGGTGATTTAACTCACAACTTGCGTTAGTTATCTGCAGTGGTGTGTTGAAAATTTTCAGATGAGAGTGGTGAGTTGTTGCATATGAAAAGTCACTGTTTGTCTGAATGAGCCTTCCTTCCTTCCTTCCTTCCTTCCTTCCTTCCTTCCTTCCTTCCTTCCTTCCTTCCTTCCTTCCTTCCTTTGTTTTTCAAAACAAAAAGCACTCAAGTATGGTTTCATCACACTACATTGCAATGATTTGTATTAAAAAGGTTTTTTTATTTTAAAAAAACTATGAGTTTAGCTATGTGAATTATTAATATCCTAAATGGAATTGATGTTACTAACAGGTGTGTGCTATGTTGCAACAGATTATTGGACACCCTCAGTATACTGTGGATATTGGGACCCAGATGCCTGCGTTGCCAGTGCAGCCTTCTGCAGTTATTTCACCACCATTGCAGTTGCAGCCTGAAGCATTGCATCCCTGCATTGGTCCAGAAGGTCTTCCACAAGGCACCATTGCTCCATCAAATGTTGCAATGCCTATAGATCATGGGCTGCCTCTCCAGTCTACTGGTTATCTGCCGCCTCAGCCAGATAATCACCAGCCTCTGGGCCAGCAGGTCCATACTTCATGCCCAGCTATGCCACTGGCTACAGAATCTTCTCAAGAGGTAGTACTTTTTTTTGCTAATGAATCCTTAGTGCTGTTAACTATCAGATAATTCATTGGTCTAGTTGAATGAGCTGTTTTCTCAATTGCCTGGGTAGAGTCTCCTAAAATCAATTCACCTGTGAATTTTTTATGATCCTCCTCTCAATGACATTTATAAATTCTTTGAAATAATTCAAAATCTTCATTCTTCATATTTATATTCATTCCACAGCTTTCTGAGTACAATACCTTCCTTTCCATCAACTCATGCTTCTTTATTCAGTTTCCCACCACACTAGCATAGTGATAATAATATAAAGTGACCTGCATTTTAAAGATGGGTCTTTTGTTAGTCTTTGGCTGAAACTTGCCGCTGCGGAAATTACCAGCTGATTCATCTGATATCAGTGCTCGCACATGATGCTGCTCCATAGGGGGAACAGCTTCAAAGGCATTATGATTAGTAATTTCCTCAAAGAGAGGGTGTACTCAAAGATTGTTTGCTATGCAAAGTTGGCCGTTGAAATCAATGGGAATTACAAGTGCTAGGCTGTGGCTGGATTTGCACACAAATATTAATTTTGCAGCATGCCTCTGGTGAAATAACTGTTTCTTCTTTCCATTTTAGGAGCATGGAATAATGGAAAAGCAGCAGTCACTATCACAGAGCTGTGAAAGGTATTCTCACCATTTGCCTAGTACAGTGGCATACCAATAGTTAACTGTTATCATGTCTACACAAATTCCTGCAGAGGTGAAGAGGATTTGAAATGTTTTCTAGGGCAGAGGTGGAGAACCTCCGGCTTGTGGGCCAATCTTTGTCCACTCAGGAGTCCAGTTTGGCCCACAAGGCCATTTCCCCAAGCCTCTCAATCATTGTACATCGCTTGTGATGTCAACTGATAGGTGGGAGGATGAGAGTTCAGTTCTGCATTGGGTGTGGGTCAGGGGCGTACCCAGGATCAAAATTAGGGGGGCAAGGGGCGGGGCCAAGGCATGGGAGGGGCCACAGTGGGAATGTGGGCGAGGCTAAGCTCCGGAGGCACGCAAGCCTGTGGCTGCCTCCTCCGCGCCTCCCAGCTGTTCCGAGGAGGCGGCCCCAGGCTCCCGCTCTCCGCGCGAAGCTCCGGAGGCGCACGGGGAGTGTAAGGCTGGGGCCGCCACGCTGCGCCCCTCAGCCTTTTGCTTCTGGGGGGGCAACTGCCCCCCTGCCTACGCCCATGGTGTGGGTGCCTGTTCCCAGAAGGTGCACGCAGCCAAACTAAGCAGGAATTAACCTCTACTCAACAGCTGGGGTTAAATCCTGCTGGGAACAGGCACATGCAGCCAAAGTGAATATTTAAAATGCAGGCTTCTTTCTCTCCCCCCCATGCCCGGTTAGAGAAAGAAGCATTTTGCTGGCCCTATGCTTAGCTGTTCCCAAACGGCAGGGGCTAGCAAGGAACCTAGGGCTGGAAAAGCACTTATTTCCACCCTCTCTCTGGGGCTGGGGGAGAAAGAAGCCTGCATTTGATCTCTTGCAAAAAGGCATGTTCTAAAGAGTTTGTGCTGATTTTGAGGGGGAGCTTTTAAAAGAATGCTGCATGTTCATACTATTTGTCTTCTTGTCTTCATTTTACTCCTTATTGCAAAGTTACATGAGTCCTGATGTGGTTTCTGGTAAAGAGATGAGTGACAGTTTTGAAGGAACAAGTGGAAGTAGTAAACAAGAAGGAAAATCTTCCAAAAAGCATAAGAAATCAACACGTACTCGTTCACGCCAGGAAAAATCGAACAGGCCCAAATTGACAATTTTAAATGTAAGTCAGCTACATTTGCTTAAGACTTAAGACTTGCTTAAGATATTTATATTGCTGTTCTACTCACACATTTGATGGGTAAAAGATACTATTCCCGGCAACCCTGAAATTTCTGATTGGGAGAATTACTTTGATGACAGAATTTTTCTGAATGAAATGTTTTTGCCACCCTGGGCTCCTTTGGGAGTGTTAGAAATAATTATCGATTCTTTTTTTAAAATACCGTATATATATTTTTATTGAGTTTTGGATATATTTTCAAACGTAACATAACATCTCTTCTTATCTTATACAATATTTTGGCTATAAGCCTAATGATTCTCAATCTTCCTCACTTGTTTTGGTTTTTTAAATTAACTTCTTCTCATTCTCCATTATTTGATTTAAAATTTCCATCTTTCCCTTTTCTCTTGTTTTTTCCCCTGATTTTGTTGTATAAAGAATCCTCACATCACCGCTTTCCTAGTGTCCCATACTACTTTCATTTTTGTTTCTTTATTACAATTGTTCACAAAGTACTCTGTTAAGACCTTATGTGCCTTCTCATTTATTGTCTGATAATCTAATAAATTTTCATTTAATCTCCACCAGAAGGTCTTTTCCTCTATTCCTTTTATTTCACATTTAATTGTGTTATGATCCAAAAGTATCTTTGGCTGAATTTCAATTTTTGTAACTCTAAGTATTAATTCACTGGGTATCCACACATAGTCTATTCTTGCAGCTGATTGATTTGGTTCTGAAAAATGAGTAAATTGTTTTTCTAATGGGTGTCTCAGTGTCCAAACATCTACCAAGTTACAACTTTCTACTAAAGAGAAGAAATTTTTTGGGTAGTTTCCCTTCTTTCAATCTTGTTTTTCTTCTTGATCTGTCCATTTCCAATGAGACTACCCCATTCATATCCCCCATTATTATAATTTTTTTGATCCACATATTCAAACAATTTTTCTTCCAAAGATTTATAAAATTCAGTTTTGCTACCATTTGGTGCGTAAATCCCAACAATTAACAGTTTTTCGCTTTGCCATGTGACTTGTACTGCTAGGACCCTCCCTTTTTCATCTTTGAAGATTTACCGAGCTTCGAATTTGATTTTTATGTACAAAACTTTGTTGTTTTTGTTTAGTCGTTTAGTCGTGTCCGACTCTTCGTGACCCCATGGACCATAGCACGCCAGGCACTCCTGTCTTGCACTGCCTCCCGCAGTTTGGTCAAACTCATGTTCGTAGCTTCGAGAACACTGTCCAACCATCTTGTCCTCTGACGTCCCCTTCTCCTAGTGCCCTCCATCTTTCCCAACATCAAGGTCTTTTCCAAGGATTCTTCTTCCAAGGATTCTTGGTGGCCAAAGTATTGGAGCCTCAGCTTCACGATCTGTCCTTCCAGTGAGCACTCAGGGCTGATTTCCTTAAGAATGGATAGGTTTGATCCATTCTTTGTCTCCATGGACAAAGACAACAAACCTATGTACAAAACTACCCCCTCTTTTTACTCTTGTCTGATGATATAAATTCATTCCCTAATTTTTTATTAACTAAAACTCTTCTGTGTTTTCTAGCTACATGAGTCTCTTGTAAACAAATAATATCTAAATTCTTTTTCAACCAAAAAATGTTCAATTTTATTCCTTTTAGCCTTGTTATTTACACCGTTAACATTCCAAGTCCACAAGTTTAATGCCATCTTAGTTTCCGTCAAAGATGAAAGTGAAAAAAGTATTTAAACCTCCTCCTCTCCTCCTCCTCCTCCTCCTCCTCCTCCTCCGTTATTATCTTTATTATCTTCTTTTTCTTTTTATAGGTATGCAACACAGGGGATAAGATGGTGGAATGCCAGCTAGAAACACACAATCACAAAATGGTTACATTTAAGTTTGATTTAGATGGTGATGCACCAGAAGAAATTGCTACTTACATGGTAAGATCTTTCTTTAGATTCATTAGCTGAATCGATGTCGCAGCCTGATTTCTGTTTAGCATCCTATTTCTGGATGTGTATTTAGTGCCCAGTATGGTACTGATGGACACCCTGGCACCCATGAAAACCACATGCCAAGGCTCCCTACCCCTCCTATTTTTAATTATTTTTAACTTCTTTTTTAAACCTTCTGAGTTGGCTGGGATCATGTCAAAGCAAAGGGCTGGCCTTTTCAAATTGACTCTGGGACCCATATGGACCCAGATAAATTCTTAGTGAAGTGAAGATGGCTGATGGCTGATGGCAGCAGAGCAGATGCTTTGCTCTGCAGTGTGCTCATCCACCCAGAAGAAGAATAAAAGAAAAAGAGGTCTCAGTGTTGACGCCTGGTGAGCAGGGAGGGGAAGCTAAACTTAGACTATACACACAGAATAATAGTAAGAGGGATGTTATCTTACCTCCCTATGAGTGACCCACTTTTGCACTCTTCTCTTTACTATTTGGGAAGTCAGGTACTACTCTGGCCTTCATACATGCTAGTGACAATTTATTGCTGTTGCATATGTGCAACAGATGCTTCAGGTGCTCATGAATACTGCTGCTCATTTGGCTCAGAGATATTCAATATGTTATCCTTAATTGCTCTGGCACAAGCAGGGCAAGTTGAAAGTTCCCAGTGACCCATCAACTAGTCCTTGAAGCTTGTGCATATTTTGAAATGCCTCTCATGCGGTAATGCATTCATTTACTGCTTAATCAAGATAGGTCAGTTACATAAGAGCAATGAATAATTTCTGTAGCTTTGCTCAGCTCTGTTGGCCAGGGAAAAGATCTGTTCATTTCAAATGTAAAGCATAAACTACGGTTCATACACACCCAGCTCCATATATGTGGAACTTCTTTCCACTGCATGCTATTTTTAAAAGGTTTAAATTGGCCATACAGTTACTTGTTGTTATGACGTTACTACAAAGCAAACCCTAGAGAGAATGCAGTTTTTAAAAATAAATATATATATCTGTGTATCCCTATAGGTAGAAAACGAATTTATATTGCCTACTGAGAAAGAGATATTTATAGAGCAACTGAAAGAAATCATTGACAAAGCCGAAGATATGCTTAGTGAAGATACAGAAGGGGAACGAAGTTCTGATCAGGGTGCAAGCCCTCAGCAAGACACTTGCAGGCTGGAAAGCAATGAGGTATTGCTAATAAAAAAAACAAACCACCAAAGGTAGATGAAAGTCTACTCTAATTGTCTTCAACAGCTTCCACTAAAAGAACTGTGTAATAGTATAACATTTTTTGCTTATTTCATTAAGCAGAACTTTCAACCACAGATAAATGCCTGCAGACTACTAATGGTCTTTTTCATTTTAAATAGGTGAATCGGCAATCCCAGGCAAGAATGCCAGTGTACCAACAGAATGGTAAAAGTGTTTCCATGATTATATAAGTGTCAACCCCCCCCCCAGAAACCCCTGTAAAGCAATTAATCTATATTGGATATCACTGACAATTATCTACGTTTAGAGTTTATCAGCCCAGCCACTAAACATTCTACAGAGCAAGCCCCAAGTGTCATGGGGAAACAGTCTTCCAACTGCTATTAGTCTTGCTAGATGGCACCGTCACATTAAAGGGAAATGAGCACTGACTGATTGTTCTCCCTCTTGCAAGTAATGTTTCTTCCTGACTCTTACTTACGTTGGCAAATCAGTTATGAATATCATAGTAGGGCTGTGCTGGTGACACTTTCATCCTTTAGGATACCTTTCCACCTCAAAAGAGGTTTGTCTCTGCATGTGCATATATGCACTTGTTGTTGTTTAGTCGTTTAGTTGTGTCCGACTCTTCGTGACCCCATGGACCATAGCACCCCATATATGCACTACTGCAGACATAAAAGACAAGTGTAAGCCTATTAATTGTAGCTTTCTGGTAGTCTGCAGGTTTTGACAGAAGATAAAATCTAAAACATAACTTGGATATGTACACATAGCCTAAGCCTCAAAATCATGCAAATATTGCTTCTAGCTTTCAATTCACTTATTTTAGGTGCTATTCTAAATTTTATTCAGAGTAGGCCTGTTGAAATTAATGAACCCAATTTTGTCATGTTCTGAATGCAACACTGTGTTTCTGTGCACAATTGCCTGCACACGGTGAGATTTATTTCTGAGTAGGGATGGCAGGGAAATTCAATTCTGTTTGCATTTAAAAGTGAACCTACCTTGCTGAGACTTTCTGAAAAAATATATGAACCGAAACACTGTCATCCATCAAAATTCAGACTTTTCCCAATTTTGCAATGCAGTTCTCCAGCCCAATAATGTTTACAAAAAATGCATATACTACAATGAAATGTGCATAAAAATGCAATATATCAGGGGAAATTGCTTTGCAGGAATGTGTATATTCCGCAGAACTGTGTACAAAAAGGTGTATATTAGGAGAAACTTACTAATGAATTTTCATGATGACTTTTTTAAAGAAAAAAATCAAACTCCTATGGAAATGTGGAGAACTGAATTTAAGAAGGATAAGAAATTGGGAGAAACTGATATTGGCATGTTTGCTCATCCCTGTTCTTGAAGAAACATGTCTAGGATTAGGCTGCAAGCATGGCAGTAGCCATTGCTTTAGAATTCATTATTTCCATCAACCTTGTGGAAGCATCATCTCTAAGTGTGGTAGTCTTGCATTATTGTTTTTTGAATTTCTTCTTGAAATTAAAGACAGTATATCTTTTGCATTATGTGCTGATTTCATTTGAGCAATATCAGCCTCTTGCCCGTGTTTGATATAAAAATAGTGACCATTCCAACCCTCCTTTTGTGATTAGTTCTGCATACAGGAAAGCGGTGGTTTATCATTTGTCCTGTTGTGGAAAATCCAGCTGCTGAAGCGCCAGAATTCACTTCACCAGCTCCTCAAAGTGCAAAACAGGCCGATGCTCCAGGTACTTGAGAACTTTAAAGATTTAAGAACAAATCATAGAATTCCTATATGTTCCTATCCTTCCAAGCACTTACACAAAAATCATAGCATAAGATAGAAAACTCACTACCTTTTAAGAACTCATTTTCCTATTTTTCAAAAAGGAAACAAATGGGAAAGTGAAAAGTTATCACAGGAAAGCATTTAAAACTAACTACATGGCCAATGAAAATATATTTTGATTTATTCAAGATAATATCTTCAGGATTTTCATTTCTTTTGTCACCAGGATTTGATGGGCCACAATCAATAATTCAGAGGCAGTTGCATGGAGAAGCCATCCACAAATGTGTGGGTCCCATAGCTTTAAAGCAGCAATTAGCTTTCCCCGGAAAAGGCATTTATTTCAATCATTCATTACTCAAGAGAATTGGAATAGCCAAGGGCAAGCGGAACAAGTTAGAGGCAAATTAGTGTCAAAACCTTGCTACAAAAGAGTACGCATTTATGAACATTGAACTTGATCCTTTTTGTTTTACATGCGTAGATGTAATTGAAGTTCCTGTCACATAAATGAGTTTTAAAGACTCTGTAATGCATGCACCACCTTGTTATTAATCTCAATTTTCCAGTTGGTTGAAATGGGGCAGTGCATCATTACTACTAATAGCCAATAAAGGGCAATACATCTTGAAGTAGAAAAATTGCTATACAGTATATAGCTGTTATAGTAAGTGAGAGTAGTCTGTC
Source organism: Zootoca vivipara (assembly GCF_965207765.1). NCBI lineage: Eukaryota > Metazoa > Chordata > Lepidosauria > Squamata > Lacertidae > Zootoca > Zootoca vivipara. The sequence continues at coordinate 77,622,602 of NC_142584.1, read as the reverse complement.
TTTATGATCATGTTTTCGCTGTAGATGTAAAACAAAATGTACACAATATTCTTGTTTACATACAGAAAATCATCCGTTTTAAAACTGCTTTAAGACACGGAGAGCACTTCAGCTGTTGAAAGCGTTTTATCATTCTACTGTTATATTTCTGGTCATATATTTGAGGTTCCATTTGAGGCTACCAATAGAAGTGCCATTCTCTGAGCTCAGCGTTTCCTTTTCTGTTATTTACAGATGTAGAACAGTCGGACGATCAGCAGCAGAGCTCTACAGCAACAGACAAACCCACAGACACAGCCCTTCAGCAGCTTTCAGGTCAAAGGAGCGCCACGGACAGCCCCAGAGCAACTCCTCCTCCTGCTGCTGCTCCTCTGACACAAGTCTCCACTGCAGCACCAACCTCCCTTCCACAGGTCCAGCCAGAAACATCCACTGCAACACCCCCAGTGACAGCTCCATGTGCTCTAGAACAGGTTGCTGACAACACAGGCCAACCAGAGTACCCTCCGCAACAACAGCCTGTTGCATCCAGTCAGCCTGGCATACCTGCTGCCCCCAGTGCAACTTCACTCGAAGAACATCCTGAGGCTCAGCTTCCTCTAAATCCCCCGTTGCAGGCACTCCAACGAATAGATGAAAGCCCTTGTGTCCCTGAGACAGAGGCTGAACTGGGCACTGCTGGGCTTCCAGAGCCGATCCAGACTGTTCCTGCACAGGCAGCAGAAGCCTGCCCACTCCCTGCTGTCTCTGATGTGACTATTTTGGAACACCAGCCTCCAACACAAATCCTCAACTTGCCAGACAACAGTCAGCCTAGTCAGATGCCTCATTCTTTTGCAAGCCAGGCACTTCCTGTGTCTGCCGTCCCCGATCCTCTGATTCTAGCAGCACCTCAGCTTTCAAGCCCCCCTCACTCATCAGCAGCTACATCCCAGTTACAAGCAACGTCAACCCAGTCCCAGCCCACATCATCCACTGGCCTTGCAGTTAGTGCGCCTCAGCCGCCTTGTGCTGTAGAATCAGACGGTGAAGGACCACCGAGAGTTGATTTTGCTGACAACACAATAAAGAGTCTGGATGAGAAGCTGCGCAACTTGCTCTACCAGGAATATGTCCCGACATCTTCTGCATCTGCAGCAACGCCAGACAGCTTTGTACCTATAGACCAAGGAGATGGTGAATTTAACTTGGCACCTTTGCCTGCGCTTGTGTTGGACCTGAAAGTTCCTGTAGCTGGCATGGATGTTAAGTCAGCTGAGGATCAACCTGCACTCACCACGTCTCCCGTTCCGGCAAGTCAGCCTCTGCTAAGAGTGCTGGAGTTTATGGGCTTTGTAAACCAGAATTCAGAAACGAAGAGCCAATGGTAGCCTTTTTCAAACTATTACACTTGTTATGCTGTGTGGTCTGCTTCACAAAGCAAATCCATGGTTCTCAGTTATTGGTGCAAATTTAAAAATATTCTTTCTTTGTGGTATACAATATATGCCTTCCTCAAATATTGCAAACAAGAAGATAACAATAATTCATAGTCATTATCCTTAAGAGACAAAAACCAGACTTGTTATTTAAGAGGGGTGCATTGTGTTTCCAGGCTATTTGAGGTCTAAGTACCAAGATAGTACAAAGTCCTCTTAATTTTTTTTAAAAAAGTAAATTTTGCTTCCTCCTCCACTCAAAAGTTCTATGCACACAGAGAAAAATCTGGTGCGCATGATCAAAATAAATTCTAATGTATTGTTACCATTGGTCCTTACTTTCTGAACATTGGTGATGCTAAGCCTTATTTTCAACTTAACATTTTTTTTCCAACTAAGAGATTGTTTATTGGACATGAGAATGAAAATAAGGTACACTGCATTCATAGCCTTATTTCTCTCATTTGGCTGGCTGCTCATTATTTGATGTATAGGATTTTGCCAAAGGTGAGATCAAGGTAGGAATTATGTGCTCTTCCTTCCTCCCAACTCTAATGAAGAGGTCTGCATGTAGATATTGACTCTGCAATATCTTTTGCCCCTTTCTAGTGGGTTCTATTTCCCAAGGAAGATTTCATGTTCTGATAAACACATTTATCAGTACATTTATTAACTTCTTCCTGTAGTGATAGAAGTGAGGAGAGGCATGCACACATCTGATATCTGCTCCTAATCTCGCCCTGGGGCAAAGTAACAGGGACGCGGGTGGCGCTGTGGGTTAAACCACAGAGCCTAGGGCTTGCTGATCAGAAGGTTGGCGGTTCAAATCCCCGCAACAGGGTGAGCTCCCATCGTTCAGTACCAGCTCCTGCCAACCTAGCAGTTCGAAAGCACACCAAAGTGCAAGTAGATAAAGGAAGGTAAACGGTGGGAAGGTAAACGGTGTTTCCGTACACTGCTCTGGTTTGCCAGAAGCGGCTTAGTCATGCTGGCCACATGACCCGGAAGCTGTATGCCGACTCCCTCGGCCAGTAAAGCAAGATGAGCACTGCAACCCCAGAGTCGTCCACAACTGGACCTAATGGTCAGGGGTACCTTTACCTTTAACTTTAACAAGTGAACAATTTTTTATTTTTTTTAAATGAAAGCTACATGGAGCTGAGTTGTCAGAAGAATCCAGTACATGTTGGGACCCTCAACTGCCAAAAGCCTAATAGGGCCCACCCTAATATCAGTTGTTGTGACATTATTTTGGCCAGCACCATGAACACATGTTGAATATTAGCTCTTTGAATTCATTATTACATCCACACTATTGCATATTTAGTTGAACCCCACCCTATGAAACTTTTCTCCAGTGTATGGGTTCATTCAGCTAAGGGTAAAGGCCCTAGTTCCAGGGACTGGAAAGCATGAGAGAAGCGTGCATTAGCCATTTGCTAGTCCCTACACTCTAGTCACAATTCTTTAACCAGGATTGGGAGCACTACCAACTTTGGCTGACAGTGCCCTATTAGTGCAGTCTGCCACCTCCTGGGTGCCATAACCACATGAAATGCCTACCTTCTTTATAAGGTGTTCATCAGGGGTGGGCCAAAGGTGAATTACAAATTCAGTCCTTGGCGTATGGATGATTTTATAATCGTAACTGGATTCCCCGAGAATTTATACACCTAAACACTCCACACATATTATATCATGCTTATGACTTGAACACTGGAATTTAACGAATTGGTGTTTGTCAACTTCAGCTCTCTAAGAAAGACTAACATGGAGCCTGGAGAATGGAAGAAAGCAGGTTACTAGTGTGTGATATACCTGTTTTAGGATAAATATGAAATAAACTTGAGAGACGATGCATACATATTTCCATGTAACGCAAGCAATCTGCTTTATTTTGAAAGGTTAATTTGTATTTTGGTCCTTTTATTAAAGGTGAGAAAAGCAGAAGTTACTTCTACCAGCACCCAGCCCTCAGAAACAACCCATGGATCAACAAGCAGAGCAGGTAGCACCAATAACTTTAATGTCTATTCTTCCTAATAGACCAACTACCCTTCAGACCAACTAACGTCAATGACTGGCAATAATTCTGGGAATCAAATTATGTGCAGTTGGGAATGTTCCTTCAAATATAGCTTCAGCAACTACATCAGAAACTTAAATATTTGCCTTAATTCATATGTAACTACTTACTAGTTATGCATAAGGATATGTTATGATATATCTAAATTTTTAACATATGAAACATAATATGGTACATGTAAACCCAGTTTGGATAATACTTGCCTCTACATGTAATGGGTGAATGAGATCACATTAATTTGACCACATGGCCTGGGCCAATAAGCATTATATTTTGTACGGTATGTATATACACCCTATTCAAATTCGGCATAGATCTAGCTGCTATACAATCTTGTTCTACACATAGACAGAAGGCACGGGAAAGTATTTCCAAATATACTAAGGAGTGCACTCACCCCCACCCCCAATTTATTTATTTATTTATTGAGAAGAAAGTCATGGCTTTTAATAAAAATTCACATTGGGTGTTTTTGTAGGATACTGAGTGCCTTTTAAGGGGTTTTGTTTTAGTACCACTTAGAATCTGAAAGATATTGACTGATATTTCGCCATGCAGAATCTCAAGCAAATGGAGAAATGTTTTTCTTGCTATTAACTGAAATGCATTCTTGAGCATCTTTTCTGGGAGCAACAGGGTGAATAGAACAGCAGAACTACTGGCACATTAGAAACCTTGCCACTTGCACAGGTCAAGGCAGAAGGTAGAGGGGAACTTAACCCCCCCCTTTTGCTGTACCAGCTCTGTGGCAGCTGGACTCCCTAGGATCCAGCAGATTCTTGGCCAGACCAACTCTGCCCCCAACACTCTCCTGTTGGGTCCCCTGTATCAGCTATTGCTGGCGGGAACACCATCCGTGGTAGTGTTGACTCTGCCATGTTTCTGCAACTGTAGTTCAGGCCTCTGCAGAGACAGAGGTCCTACCCCCCTGCCTGCTGATGAAACATCCACTTGCTCCTAATCCCTTCAAGTATCATGGATTGAGGATTGAGATTGTACCTCTATTTTTTCAAATAAACTTATGTTTTAAAAAGAGGCAAGCATTATACAAGTGTTATTAATCCAGGGCAAAAAAAAATCATCATCATCATCATCAACAACAACAACCTGTCACAATAGCAAAGAAAAGATTTAAGGAAAAAATCATAGACATCTTTATACAGAATCTGATTGAGATTTCCGGTTGCCAAATTACCTGACCTCTGTACATATATACCTCTGACCCTTCTAAGGGATCTTAATGTGGCCGGTGGTGGCATGTGCTGGCTGCATGACCACCTGTGATCTGCATAACTTTCCCAGTATGAACTGGATGCTATAGCATAGGTGCAAAAGGTGGAGGTTTGACCATATATACCTGTTGTGTTCAAAGTCAGTCCACCCTCGTGTTTTGAAATCTAGAATACTGAAACTAATTTGTCATGGACTGGGAGGAGGTAAAATGTGTAGACACAGCCTGATCTGCTGAGGAGCTACCGTGTTTCTCCGGAAATAAGACACCGTCTTATATTTATTTTTCCTCAAAAAACCCCACTATGGCTTATTTTCAGGGGATGTCTTTTTTTTTTTCCTCCTCCTCCTGCCGCGGCTGGCATTGCTGCTGCGCCTATCACCATGTCTTATTTTCGGGGTATGGCTTATATTTCTTGAATGCTTAAAAATCCTGCTATGGCTTATTTTATGGCTACGTCTTATTTTCGGAGAAACAGGGCACATGTATTCACCTCACCCACTATGGGCCCCTCTCCTTCCTTTAGACCTTGCTTCCATAGGGCTAATGCATGAAAAATCAAGGACAATTATCGCACATATAATATTGGAAATGAGCCTAAAATTCAAGCTTACACATGTTGGATGTTTTTGTGTGTAAACTCTAGCGCAAATAAAATACCCACAGATCAGACCCTGGGGCTGATCATGTGCTCACTGTGGGTGGGGCAAGCAGCTGTGATCTCATTCCTTTATCACATATATTCAATTGAGCTGCCCAGGGAGCCCTTTTAAGGGCCAAAATATAGGGTGTAAAATGGTTTTATAAGGAAAAGGCTTTATCAGAGCTGTTAAGCGTATCCATTGTGTGCAGATAAACACCCAATTCTTTCCATTAAAGCCTTCTTAATCTTTTTCATTCAATTATACAGAGAAATGTGGAAATGCCCAGTTCATTACACTGAATTTGTGCCAGAATATTCAAAGGTGGGGGGAGAGAGCTCCTGTGCTTGGGTCCTGCTGGCAGATTTCCCACGGTCATCTGGTTGGTCACTTGTGAGAACAGAATGCTGGATCAGATGAGCCAGCATGCTCTTCTTATAGTCTTACATCTTGGCATGGCTTCAAAACTTGCATCTGCCATCATAATTTACATTGTGTTCTATAGACATGAGCTATAATCTTGCACATTACTATGACCCATTGACACCAGCATTTTAGCCTTGTGCAGCATCTATGCACGATACCTGTAAGGGTGACTCCCCCATCATCCTAACGTCCACCTCGCCAAGCACAGGGAGCAGCAGTGGGTCTGAAGCAGCCAGGGGGGAAGGGAGAGACTCGGAGGGAGAGAGCAGCCAGCGTGCGGAACGATGGGAAAGCTCAGGGGAGGAGAGATGTAGGCAAGGGCTCCAGGATGCTGGAGAGCCATTCCACCGCTTTGACCAGGAGGAGGCTGAGAGGGCATCACTCCTTCCAGCGCAAGAGTTAAGGAGAGCACTGCGATGCAGGTCAAGGGGGAGGCGTTTTGGGGTGCCCCGACTACTTTGCTGGCGTTGGAACAGACGTACGCCATTGCCAGATTCTGATTCGGACTGAGAGGTCATGTTTTAAGCTATCTCTGCACTGTAAATACTTTGCACAATAAAAGTCTTTAAAGACAAACTGGACTCAAGCGGAGTTACTCTAGGGTAGCCACGACGACCCCTATGACAATACCATTAAAATATTTGTGTGTTGTGTGCGCTTTGTTTTAAAATCTGTCTGCTCATATGTGTGTCCATTTTTGTTTCCACTGTATTAAACAGGACAAGCTGCAAACATTACTTCCGCTTCTGTTGGCACACCATCAGGACTCCCTCAGGTATTCTGAACTTACAATTTACTGGTGTATTGTTTTCCTTTCTAGATAGTCATCTCATTCTTACAGCACTTGGTGTTAGAGCACCTGCTTTACATACAGGAAGTCCCAAATTCAATCTCTCCCATATCAAGATAGGGTTGGAAAAGACTCCTGCTGGATACCCTGAGTTGTTGCCAGTCAGTATACAGAAACTGACAAATGATCTGGCACACCACAAGGCAGCTTTCCATGTTCTGGTGTAGTAATCAAAACTAGGGCTGGTGACATAGGGTTATATCCAGTGCTGCACAAGCCACTCGCCCTTTCTCTGCACCCACAGATCTGAATCAGAGGGTCCCCAATCATTGAGCAGATTTTGAGGGTGTGTGGTAGGCTGGCAGGGGAAAAGGAAAGTGAAGTTCCGTTGCATAAGTGGAAGTCCATTACACAAGTGTAACAGCAGCATTAGATACAACCCATGTTCTCCAACTAGACCATGTTCTTGTATGTTACTTCAGGTTGCTCAGAAAGATGCTTCTAAGAGGAGTGAAAAGGAAAACACTGCACCGTTACTTGAAGAGAAAAGTAAATCTGAAAAGGATGACTCTGTGGACTCGAGCTGTAGCGAGAAACAAGCTGAAACACACGACAGCACACCAGCAAAAACTATTGGCAGATTTTCAGTGATCAGTACACAGGATGAGTTAACTTTACCACCTGTGCATTCCTTGAGATACTCTGCGCCACCAGATGTTTATCTAGATGATCAACCTTCTAGCCCTGATATGAAGACTTCTTTGCGGCGTGTGCAGACAGCATCCTCTATCGATGTACTTTGTGGTCAGGATTCTAGTGATTCTGGCGATGAATCTCTTCAAAGGAAACCAGCTCCACCATCACCACAGAGCAGTAGTGCAGGAAATGACTACGTGAAAAAGACCTCATCTTTTCTGCAAAAATCTGGAAAGTCCAGTTCACAAGGCCTTGATTCTCCTAATGGTCATGGATCAAAACTCCCAACCATCAACATAACTTCTTTCCATTCACAATCATCATATGTGAGCAGTGACAATGACTCGGAGTTTGAAGATGCAGACATGAAGAAAGAATTGCAGCACCTGAGGGAAAAGTATGTTTCATTTCCATCAGAATGTCTGGTGTCATTTTGTGCGTTTGTGATATTTTTACAGCATTTAATCCATTTCTATCTCTTTCCTGCGCGTTTATTACAAGTTGGAGTCGCTTGATATTCCAACTAAATCAACTTCCTTCCTTTGGCCTAGTTCTCCTGAGCTGGCAGTCAAGTATCTGGATGGCATCATGTAAGGTTAAAGGTGAAGGACTGAAGTTGAAGGGTGGCTTCAAAGGAGGGTTAGACAAATACATGGAGGCTGTCAGTGGCTGCTAACACTGATACCTACCGTGTTTCTCCAAAAATAAGACACCGTCTTATATTTATTTTTCCTAAAAAAAACAACAACACACGGTGGCTTATTTTCAGGGGATGTCTTATATTTTTTTTATTAAGTTACAGTTTAACCTACAAGGTACAGTTTAACCTACAAGGTTAAACTGCCTATCACTGGCTTATTTTCGGGGTATGGCTTATTTTCGGGGTATGGCTTATTTTCAGGGTATGTTCTACCTCCATTGCTAAGAGGCAGCGTGCCAGTGTGGTTAAGAGCGGTAGACTCGTAATCTGGGGAACCAGGTTCGTGTCTCCACTCCTCCACCTGCAGCTGCTGGGTGACCTTGGGCTAGTCACACTTCTTTGAAGTCTCTCAGCCCCACTTTGAAGTCTCTCAGTCCCACTCACCTCACAGAGTGTTTGTTGTGGGGGAGGAAGTGAAAGGAGAATGTTAGCCGCTTTGAGACTCCTTCGGGTAGTGATAAAGCGGGATATCAAATCCAAATTCTTCCTCCTCCTCCTCCTCCTCCTCCTCCTCCTCCTCCTCCTCCTCCTCCTCCTCTTCTTCTTCTTCTTCTTCTTCTTCTTCTTCTTCTTCTTCTTCTTCTTCTTCTTTGAATACCAGTTGCTGGAATTCAGGAGGGGAGAGTGCTGTTGTGCTCAGGTCCTGCTTGCAGACCTTCCCATGGGCATCTGGTTGGCAACTGTGAGAAATGGAGAGTGGACCCAGTGGCTGGTCTAGCAGGCTGTGGTTTATGTTCTTCAGTTGGAGCAGCTTTTCCCCCTTCTCTTTATTTTATAGGTGTTTTCCATTGTTGAAGATAGAATTGTTGTATGAACCTCACACTTAGTCTGAAGTGGTAGAGTCCTGACACAGTAAGAACTAGGCCTATGTCAGAACATCTGAGAAGCAAACAAGGTCATCATGACCCATAACACTTGTGGATGATAGCTTAACAGTTTTCCTTTCCATTAACAGGACGCGTCTTCCAGCTTTCTTTCTACATGTCCCTAAAACTGTTCCTCTTTCTCTCACTCTTCTGTTGTCCTCATCTAACTTCATGTGAAGCTTTGGTCCTGCCCTCTCCTAAAACCACATAGCCATCTTCCTGTCATTTCCCCTCCTTTCCATCTCCTTATGCCTTTCATCTAACTCCTTCCCTTCTGTATTCATATATGCCACTATTCACCCTACTTCTTAGCCCAGTCTACCTCTCCAATTTCTCTTCTGCCCTTTAACGCCTCCTGGTACATTTTGCATATTTCAGCTGCCTTCTTACTTTGTTTCCTCCAACTCTGCTGTTGATCACATTACATTACATTTATTTAATTACTTGATTTCTACACCACCATTTCTCCTAACAGTGGCCACCTCTAGCATTTCACTAATGCTGCTTTCACCCCAATCACCAGTAATTTCCTTGTGGAGAAAGGAAGGATGCTCAGGAAAGCCTTGCATGACTATTTCTTGTCCAACAGCTGCCCAACAGCCCTGCAGTGCGGCCAGCTGGGCTTTACTATTCTGCAGTTGCTACCACTACCACCCTGTTTTGGTTGCCTACAACCCCAGAAAAAGAGGAGCAACCAGGACTATTCAATTACCGTTGTTAAATCCTGGCATCCTGGACCAGTGCACCTCCAGCCAATCCATCGCCATTTCTTACCATGAGTACTGCAACCTTCTCCTGTTTGGTTTTCTGTTTTCTTAACTTGGTCCCCTCACCTCTATTCCACATTCTTTCAAAATAATTCACCCTTTTCTTTGTTCTTCTCGTGTGTCATCATTCCTTTTTAAAGATCTGTACTGGCTTCCTGTCTACTCCTGCATCCTGCATAAGCTTTTCATCCTTAACTTTTAATAGCCTTCATGGTCATGCCTCCTTTCCTTTTCCTACACAGGATTTTGTGTGTGTGTTCCAGGTGGTATCATATGACTGGTTTTCTATTGAAATATTTGGTTAACTCAGAGTTTAGGATATATCTCATGCAGTCTGCATGAAAAAGACTGCCTGTGATCATAATGTGGATACTATGTACAAATTATATATTAGACATATGCTCTCTCTCGCTGTGTGTGTGTGTGTGTGTTATGCGCGTGCATGCGCACGCAAGCACACACACACACACACACACACACACACACACACAGCCTTCTGGATCAGGCAAATAACCCATCTAGTGCAGAATCCTGTTCTTACAGCTGCCCAACAGAAGCCTGTGGGAAACCTGCAGGCAGGATCCAAGCACTCGCCCCTCCTGTGGTTTCCAGCAACAAGTATTCAAAAGCATTGCTGCCTCCATCTGTGGAGGCAGAGCATAGCCATCATGGCTAGTAGCATCCCATAGCCTCCTCCTACTTAAATCCGTCTAATCCTCTTTCAAAACCACCAAGGTTGGTGACCATCACTGCCTCATGTTGGAGTGAGTTCCATAGTTCAGCTGTGTGCTGTGTAAAAAAGTCATTTGTTTTCTCTGTCCTGAATCTTCCAACATCCAGCTTCATCAGTGGTCCATGAGTTCTAGTGTTATGAGAGAGGGAGGGAAACTTTTCTCTATGTGCTTTCTGCATAATTTTATAAATGTCTATCAGGTCACCTCTTATTCACCTTTTCCCTAAACTAAAAAGTTCCCAAGCGCTGCAACCTTTCTTCATAGGGGAGTTAATCCACCCCCTTGATTATTTTCGTTGCCTTTTTCTGAACCTTTTCCAACACACACACACACACATTTAAGCAGCACTTTGAATTTGATGTAACAACCTGTTTCTATTCTTCAGACACATGAAAGAAATTACTGAGCTGCAGACTCAGCAGAAGAAAGAAATAGAAGCCCTGTACATCCGGCTGGGGAAGCCTTTACCACCAAATATCGGGTTCCTTCATTCTGCCCCGCCAACTGGCCGCCGACGAAGAACCAGCAAGAGCAAATTAAAAACCGGGAAATTAATAAATCCTGTTGTTCAACAGCTCAAAACAACAACATCCAGTACAAGTACGTACATCAGATAACTTTCTCCTATGAGTAACTTTACCAGCGCTATCCTTTTGCTGTCACATATTTATGAAGTGCACATGATGTCTAGTGAAAAGCACCTGTGTCAGTTTTACATTTTCATTGTTCTACCAGAGAGACTTAAGATTTCAAATTGAGGACAGTTTTCTAAGGCAGGTTTTTTTGTTTTTGTTTTTACACTTGCACTATTTGACCCCAGAACAAACAAGGCCTGTTAAAATGGATTTACTTAGATTGACCTTTAGCACATTTTCCTGTTGAGTAAATTAACATGTAAATCCAGCACTGAAGCAACATTAAACACCACCGCAGCAACAGCATACGGAAACATTTGCAAAACCTTATTTCTAGGTTTAAGATTGTGTCTTGATTAGAAAATGGTATCCTTCTGCCTGGTTGCAGCTTAGTCTTTATGGTCTGAGCATGGTCCAACTCAGTACTGGGGAAGCACCAGGCCCAATAGAGTTCTGCTTATGTCTCTCTTCCCCTTGGCACACCAAGCCATTAGTAGGCATGGGGAGGGTGGCATGCACACCTCTTGTTCCTGGTAATGCCCCAGCATTTGCTGAGGCAGGAAGAAGCATAACATTCAACTTCCTCCACATGCAGCTGTACCTAGGATATATTTATATTAACATCAATAATGGCAAAACACCAATTTTTGTGACCACCCTAATTCTCATACAGTAGTACCTCGGTTTATGAACACAATTGGTTCCCGAAGTCTGTTCATAAACCGAAGCGTTCATAAAACGAAGCAAACTTTTCTATTGAAAGTAATGGAAAGTGGATTAATCCGTTCTAGACGATGGAAAAAACCCCTAAAGCAGCAATTTAACGGAGCGCTTCCGTGGCTGCAGCCCAGTCGCGGAAGCGCTCCCCGGCCTCTGGGAGGCATCAGAACGAAGTCCCGGCCTCCCCTAAGGTATCAGACACTCCAGTGTCTTCGGGGAGGTTTGGCCTTCGCTCCGATGCCTTCGGGGAGGCCGGGCCTTTGCTCCGGGCCTCCAGGAGCCATCTGAGCGAAGGCCCGGCCTCCCTGAAGACATCGGACACTCAGTAGGCCTCGGGCACCTTGGTTTACTAACTTCTGGGTTAGGAGTGTTCGTAAACCGAAAATTCGTAAAGCGAGGTGTTTGTAAACCGAGGTACCACTGTAACGCACTTTTAAACCCTACAGTCTGCTTTATGATTTTGTTGCTTTTTGTTTCTGTTGGGTGGCATTCAACAAATTTTTACACAGAATAGACCCACTGATATGAATGAACGTGACCACATTATGTGCATTAATTTCAGTAGTTGTCCAGGCATTGTGTTCCTGGTCCCCAACCTCAGATAAATGAAAGACTACTAAGACTGGGTTTGGATTGAAACAGGCCACAACTTTATTGAATACAGATGAAAGAGGTTTGGCTTGGGCATGGGTCAATCAAAATACTTCCAGCCCACCCGCTGGAAGTGACACATAGGTCAATCCAGGCGGGGGTTCCTAAGACTTACATCAAATAGGGTGAACCCGAATCCCTTTAATGTGATACCCCAGCGTTTGGAACAGCAGGCAGAAACTACAACCTCCTCTCCATCCAAGACAAAGGATTGCCCCAATGCCCAACTCAGTTGCGACGATTGCTATGAGGTAGGAAAAACCACCAGGTTGGAGCCAATTCGCCCGGTGAACAATTCCTACCCAGCCCCATAAAACGGCGACCACAGCAAAGTCCTTGACTATCAACTTGAACCAAGGGTGGGGAACCCGACGAGGGAAAAGCAGCTAGGGTCCCAGGTGCGGGCTGTTTAAATCGCCAGGGAGTGGACTCGAGGGAAGCCTTCCCACTCTGCTGATTCCACCCCCTTGCCAAGCCCATGTCCTAGCCTGCATCCCCATTCACCAAACCGGGATGCAGGCCAGGAGCTGGCTCCTGATAGGCGGCTCTGGCTTATGCCCATGCCACCTATCAGGAAGGGGCACTGATGTTAGGATTCTCTCATCAGGGGGCCCAGTGGAGCCTCTGTTGTCCCTCGAAAGGGTGAGTGGACTTGGAACTCAATGAAGTGCTAAGGAGATTGCTGATGGAATGCAGTCCTCCATACCCCACCCTGTTCTGTGGAATCTTCCACCCACCCACCAACCACCCCAAGCAGATTTGAGGGAGGGGTGTGGGAAATGGGAGCCAAGCCCCCTTGCACTAGCAGGAGTCCTTGTACTGGCTTCTCCAAGTGGAATGGGGTAGATGAGTTACCTTTTTAACATTTGTTTTATTATTTCTGTATACTAGGCTGAAGATATGATGGGTGATATTAAAAAGCACGTTTAACATTGCATGTTCCCACCTCTCATTTTTGTCTGCCCCAAAGGCAGAATGTACTACCCTTAGGAATCTCCCACTTCCCGCAGTCTTTGCTGTAGCTGATGTGGGGCATTTTTCCATACTAAGTTATGAACTTTTTGTGCTTGAAACTTGTTTACATGGGGACTTTTTGCTTCCATCCCATATGTTTCCAACCACTGTCAGCAGTTTTAAAGTAAATTGGGGGCAGACGGAGAGAATCCTTGTAAAACTCTTTAATATCTTCATTACCATGCCTACTCATTGCGTAAAAGTTGATAGGTGAAGACCATCTTTTCTCCCTAATGTCTGTACTCCAAAGAATGGGACAATGAAATTCAGTATTTTAATTATTATTTCCCACTAATTTCTACTTAAAAATGTGAAGGCCATTGTAGTTCCTGGAGAAAGGGAGGATGGGTTTTGCTCAGCCATTCCATCTGATAGAGTGGCTGATCTTGCACTGTTTTTCTGAAATGATTCCTTTCAGTCTTCCCCCAACTGCCCTCAACCCAGGTGAGCAGTATTGCTTTTTTCTCACAGTGCAGGAGTGCAGTTTAATCTCTGCCCTTTATCCAGTTTCTTCTTCTTCTAGGGTTATTCATTCATAGGATGTTGGGAAATGAAGCAAGCTTCTTCAGGGAAGTGATGGTCTCTTCTTTCCCTGGAGATCATTTTAAGGGAAGGCCAGATGAGTTTCTGTGAAAATGGGTTTACGTTTGGGTGGCTGGGGGATGGGGTGCATTCCGCCCAGACTGTGGATGGATTAAGACTTTAATCCTTTATATACCTACTTGGGAGTGAATCATATTGCATTAACTTTTAGTTATTTCTGAGTGATCATGCGTAGGGTGAGGCTGCGAATAACTCTTTCAAGTCTCATGTCTCTTAAAGAATCCAGGCAATAACAACACTGTTTTGTGTCCCCATTTTGTGTCCCCATTGGGGTTTTCATCTTGTGTTTCCCAAACAGTAGTTTTTCACAAACACATACATACACCAGATTTCTAAAATACACTTTTTTGAAAATAGTTTGGATATGACAATGGAAAAGTCCTGCAAAACCTTTTCCATCACCTAATGTAGCTCTCTCAGTCATGGCATCCATCAATAATCCTATTTAGGTCTACTCAGATGTAAAATCTCACTGCATTCAGTGGGGTTAGTCAGTATACAAACATAGCTTATGTCCAAAAAATGTAAAATGGGGTGGCTCTGCAAATTTTGTTGGACCAACTTCTATTGTTTCCAGCCAGCATGACCACAAGTCAGAGACATTAGTAGACAGGTGGTGGAGCAGCTGCACTCGCCTGACCCATTGACAGCTTAATCACTGCTGTTTACTAGAAGGTGGTGCCAGGGTGAGGTGGTAGGAAGGTCAGCACGGTGCAAACACTAGATTGGTTTAGCTGGTGTGTTTGCATTGCGCCAAACTTCCCACCTCCTCACCTTGTCCTTCTTGGTAAGGAGAAGTGATTCAGCTGTTGGGAGATCAGGTGAGTACCACCACACCACTATGCCACACAATACTGGTCAGGGATAATAGGAATTGTAAACGAGGGATATCTGTAGGTCCATAGCTTAGCTCAGGCATCCCCAAACTTTGGCCCGCCAGATGTTTTGGACTACAATTCCCATCTTCCCCGACCACTGGTCCTGTTAGCTAGGGATCATGGGAGTTGTAGGCCAAAACATCTGGAGGGCCGCAGTTTGGGGATGCCTGGCTTAGCTAAAGGCCCTTAGCTTAGCTTAGCTATGGGCCTATTGCAAAGCTACTGTTTTAAAGCTACTTCTATTGTAAAGCTGCTGTCAGTGTTAGGTTTCATATTATACAGTATTGACATCAGCACTTGCAAACTGAACAGCAGGTTGGTTATCTGCAGTTGAAGTGTTTCAACTGTGCAGCTGTAGATTTCTTGCACTGCTTCAAAATATTTTGAAGCGTTCTTCAGGAATGACCTGCTAGTTGCAGCAAATCTTATTTCTTGGCGTTTGGTGATTTTTGCATGTATCCTTTTTTAGGTAGTGTATCAGACTGCAGAGACACTCTGGCTAAAGAAAATGCTAAAGCTCAGACTGGTTCTACTGAAGCAGCAGCGCTAACTTCGTCCACATCAGCCATACTTGGAAAGTCAGTTCAGACACAGCAACCCTGCTCTGTCAAGGCTTCCTTGTCCACTGACATCTGCTCTGGATTAGCTACTGAGGGAGGCGATGCCCATGAAAATTCTGCCCAAGGTGATTCTATATACTTGGGGTCATCATTCCTTCTATACTGAAATTAGCAATTATTTCAACATTAAAAGTGAATTTGTATGACGTTGGGAGTTGCAGGTTCAAATAGCTGCTCAGCGCACTGACTTGGGCAAGTTACCGTCTCGCAGTCTAATCTACTTTATAGAGCGGTTAATAGGATAAATGTGATAAGAACAGAAAGGGTTCTATAGCGATGATAACATTATTATAATGGGTCTTCAATTATTGTGAAATTGTAGGTGTCCAAGTCATTAATGCATCTTTTGATTATGAGCAAAATTTGAAAGGTTAATAGTGTGTGAAAAATGAAGGTATCACAAGTCTTAGATTCACATTATAGAAGAATTGCTAATTTTCAAGGAATTGTACATCTTTTTTAAAAAAAATAAGGAAATGGTCCTTTGTACATTTAAACAATTTGGTAGGAGGGAAAGGCTTGGCTTACTTTTCTTTTGGTCCATATTCTTAGATCCAAATCTGGTGCATAATTTTGTTCCTAAAACATTCTTTCATATTGGCCTATGCAAATATAGCATGGGAGCAATTAAGCTTTTACCACCTTGCAAGTTAGTTCCGTTATTCTCATGGGTTTCTGGCTTCACTAGAAGATCTCTATCTCATTTGAGACACAGTTTCATATAACTGTAGTATTCCTATCTTGCAGTGCACAGTTCCATAGATTAGTCACGATATGTGTAGCAATATTTGTTGCAAAGTGTAATGATGATTAAAAAAAACACCCAATACTTTACTCAGTTCTGCATGTCCTGCCAAACTAATCCTACAAAGTATCTATTTTCTTCTGCTGTTATTTTTTGCATCCTTTTGCATATAGCCAATGAACTTACTCCTCTTTGGAGATGTGGATGATAAACTAACAAAGCTGATATGACTGATGGTGACAACTGATCTCAGCTATTTGTACTTTATAAGTGTCTTTGTTTTCTTCCCTTTATATTCATTTGCAGGCTGGACGGTTTTCCACCAAACGTCTGAGAGAGTGACCTATAAATCTAGTAGCAAACCTCGTACCAGATTCCTCAGTGGACCTGTGTCTTTGTCCATCTGTTTGTATTTGTTCTTTTGTATTTTATCATAGCCCATCTTTCTTTTGTCCCCTTTTTTCCAAAACTCATTTTCATATATATACATATATATATATATCTAAAACGTTTGACGGGGTGTCCCTTCTCCCCCCCCCCCAGACACTCTCTTTGATTTCCTTCTTTAAAAGTTAATCATCATTGACACGATTTTTATTTATTTGTTTGTTATTTATTTATCTCACGTGGAAAGCTTTTGTGCACTGCTTTTGGCTCATGCCTGGGTACCAAAAGCATGTGTGGAAGATCTCATAATTTATTCTATAGCCTTATGGCAAATCTTACCCTGGGCATATCTTTATGTGATTTTACGTTTAAGTAACTTTTAATTTCCAATGTGGCAGTTATAAATGTCTGCTGTCCCAGTTCCAGCGATACCAAAAAGAAATCCAACGTTCTGTAGACGAATGGTCTCTTTCACACATGTTTGGACTATGAAGACATGCATGTAGCAAGCTGACACAATACTAGAAGGTCACTGAAGGGTATAACTTCTGCACAAGGGCTGTATTCAAACAATATACAGTACTGTTTATATCCACCCTTTTTATTACTGTTACTATTATTATTATTATTTTATTTGTTCTATCCCTTGCATGTGGAAATGCTGAGAAATGCTCCTGCTAGTTTTTTTTAAACATCATCTTTAATGAGCAGTATTTCCTCCCCTCACACACAATGTATACTTTGGGTTTCTTTAAGTGAATTTTGTTAAATGCAACTGTCGAGTTATTCTGCTACAAAGTGCAGTATGGCTTTTATTGTTAACTCACCTAGCTGGAGCACTTTACTCGGTTTATTTTTACTATGACCTTACGTGACCTCAGAGATGAAGTCAATAAGCAGTTCATCGAAGAACAGAATATTTTTTTAAAAGAAAAATTAAAGTTCTAATGGCACTCTAGAATGTTTCGCTGATACAATGTCTGGGTTGATTTGAAATAGTTGTACAACTAAAAGCAAGTAGATGTTTCCTTAATTGTACGAGTATACTAATTGGCAGTTCAATCAACTCTCACATATATTTAACTTTTTTTAAAGCAGGTATTAATTATAAGGCAAATAGATTTTTTTATTGTGCAGTCAAGATACATTGCACTGATAAGGTGATCTAGACCTTTGTTACATGTAGTGCGAAAAAACAGGGACAGCGTTTTGGTAACTAAACATCCAATTAATTTAGTGTTCATTTCCATTTGTATCAAACTTTTACCATTGGAACTATGCATTTTTTATCATTATTGAGGTGATACAGATCAAAGGCACAAGACTATTCAAAATGCATCGTCCTTGATTCCCAAATAATTATATTTTTTATTTTAAAACTTCATTAATATTTAAATATAAAGGGCTGGTGAGAACTGATACATATAGAGATTAGCGTATGAAGCAAGTCACCTTAAACGTTAACAGTGCTTTCAAGATCAAGAACTAATGGATAATATCCAACTAAGTTATACACATAATAGTTGATTTCAATGGGTCAGTTACAACATTGGATATTGCTCAGTGTTACTGAAATTTTCTCTATATAATTATTCTTGTTAACAATCTGGATGTGGTTGTAACTTTTTCTATAGTCACAAGTACATAGTCAGAATAGTTCCATTTGTCTTCTACACTTTTGCTGTACACAACCCATTGTAATTTTAAACATTAAATGTTCTTAGCATTTGGTTCCATGACAGTAATGACAAAGATAACACACAACTTACATTCTTAAACTAGTCATTTTAACTACTCATATGAGCCCTTGATTTTTTTAGCATGTATTTATTAGGTGATTTATTGGTGATCCAATTCTTTAGCAAAGCATTCTAAAGGGGGGGAAATCAATTAATTGAATATGCTATCAGATGTTATCATCTGGTTTGAAAGCAGAGAGTAGATATCATCTGTTGGGTGAACTTTGCCATTTTTAATAAATCTTTTGCCCAAAGTTAGATGTTGTTAGACTGAATCTCACATATAATTTGACATCATCCATTTCAAGTTTTCTGGCTAGTGTAGCAAACAACAACCTCAATTTTGATGCCCAGGACATCACAATGTGACCACCACAATTGTGACCATCACAATATCTGACACGTTTTATTTGTCCAACACAATCGGTTGCCTGATTTCTATTTCTTTTTTTCCCCTTTTTTTTTTAGAGCTTTACACCTCATCAGTTCCCAGAGCGGTTAACAAAAGTTAAAAACCAAAGCAAAACGCCACTGCGTAAAAGCAGTTGACTTCATAGTCTAGACCCAAATGTTTCTCATTTTAGCTGGTCCTCACCTCCATCTACACGTGCATAAGCATTGTTGAGCAAGCATCATATCAGTTAATGAACTTCAACTTCCATTAAAAGAAAAAGTAACTGTCTTGTCCCGCCCATTGTGGAGAAATACTTGGGCATGGTGGGCTTAGTCTTCTGAAGTTTCATAGCATTTTAGACCCTTGTCCAGTGACAACTTTTCCATTCTCCTCATGCTTCTTTCCCTTGAGCAAGACTAGTATGGCCACTTTTCAGTTTTTTAAAAAGCCTTACATGCATTTGGAGCAAAAAAAAATATCCCCCTATCTGAATTTTAATCTCCATAAAAAGAAAGTCATTGGAAGTACTGAGTACTTTCCAGATTCCCCTCCCTACTTTGGGCTGAAGTGTTGCTTTTCTGTAGTGCAAACTCTTTCCTTGCATTTTGCTGGGATGATGTATTGGTTGATACTTCAGCAACCATCAGAAAGGTTGACTTGTACTCTCCTCCTTGATTATATACATATCTGAAGGGCATGACAGAAACTCCATATACTGCCTTTTAGTGGGATTAAAGTGGTACCTTGAAATCATGTCTAGAAAAATACCTAATTTTGATGGCAGTTTGCGTAGCAATAGAATTTTATTTCTTTCTTTTAAAAGATGACAGATATTTTTTAAATGTGTATCTAATGTACCTTTCTATTTACATTGTAATTCAGTTAAGCTGATGCATGGCAAGAAGAATTCTTACCATGCAGTTGATGTGAATTTTGATTCCTCTTGTCCTGGAAATAACATAACTTTGCATACAGTCACCGGGGGGAAATGGGAACATGCCCAAAGAAAGGGATGTGTTAACAGTTAATAGGAATGAAAAAATATTTTCAGTTTGTTTGATTAAAGATATCATCCTGTTGGTGCTGTTTGAAAGAGTTCTAGCCGAATCAAACAGCTAATGTTACTTCCTAAAGAGAAGAGTCCCCCAACTCAAGAAAGTAATAGCTGGTCCAGCTCTACCATGTTTATTTGGACAAAAATCTCTCTCACATCATAACTGAAAGTCCCTCTTCTTTACAGGGATGGGTTGTGGAGGTGTGAGGGATACATCTGGTGTGGAAGTTCTATTCTTTACTTATTACACTTAAATTCAATATATATTGGTCATCATTCCTGAAGTAAAAATACTATTGTTGGCTTTCATACCCAGGGCATTTCTTGTCCCATTTTACATGCGGTATCAACAGATGTGGAGTAATCTAGCCTGGTTTTATTTTTCAGGCACAAAACACAATTTCTTACTTGTGTACAGTAGCATGTGGAGTCTGCTTGGAATACTTAATGACATTTAGCAAAATGCCAGTTAAATTTTTCATATGACTAAGAGAAACGGCCTCTCCCTAGTTTACAGTAGCATGAGGCTGTAGGGAAAGCAGGTAGGACTGTTTGGCGAGGCATGCTTTTGTTTAGCGTGACATCCAAACCTGGGCTGGTGGTTTAGTTCTCTCCAGGCAAACCATGAACAGTAACCAAGGTTCATCCTAGAGTTGTAGCTCATGATTTGTCTGGGAAAGTGAAACCTTGAGCCCTGGTTGGAAGAACCCGGTAAAAAGACCATGGCTTAGTTCAAGGCAGTAGAATGACTCAAACAACAACATGGCTTTGATCTATCTGGGAGCCCCTGCATTAGCACTAAGCTAAAGGTTGGCTTGATATTGAGTTTTTTAAAAAACAGTTTAAGGAATCTAGTAATTAAATAGATTCAGAGTTCTCCCTTGGAACTAACTATACTTAACATTTGGGAAATGAACAGTACATCACTGAATGTATCATAGCATCTCACCAAGCTTTTGAAACTGATGAATTGGAATACCCCCAATAGACCTATAGAATCCAGATGCATTTTGAACATATTATAAAGATTAGAGGGCTCAGTATTTTGTATTTGGACACATAATTTGAATTGGATGGTCCTCAGCTCTGCAGAACTTTCTGGTCTTGTAAAAACAATATATAGCCAGTCTAGTTTTGCCTTTTTCTTGATATTTATTATTCATTGATTAATCAGATGAATATAGTTTTGAAGCACAATTGAAACAGGCATCAACATATTTTTTTAAAATGTGATTTTTAAAATTCACCTTCAGATTTATGCAGGTGCAAATAAAAACTGCATAGCATTTGTTTGGATAGCATCAAATTTCTGTAGGTTTTGAGCTGCCCAGTTATTTCTTCTTTTCACACCTGAACTGCTGACTTTCTGTCTGTTCCTTCTTGCATATTATAATGGTTACTTTTTTGTTGTTTAAAAATGCAGAAGATTTTCCATCAGACTTTTTTCTCCTTCCCCCCCTTTTTAGTCTTGCCTAACTCTGTATGTCTTGTATCATTTTACCTTGTAGGGTCCACCCTGAAACGACTATGTCTAGGCAAAGATCACAGTAGTAGTAACTATCCCTCTCTCTTTTGTTCTTTGGGTTTTTGTTATTCTTTCTGAGCATGAGCTGCTTTATTTCAATGTAATCTAGTGGTTTATTTAAACAACAGGAGTTGCATTCATGATCGTATTAAGTTAGGCTGCATCTGAATTAAGTGCAGGTATCCTTTTGGTAGCTTTGCATGCTGGTGATGCTTTGGGATGCCTGCATGTTGCAAGATGATCTTAATCTCAGTATGTACATGTGTGTATACGAGACAAAGCTGGGTAGTGTGCTCATCTAATATGTCAATTAACACTGCTTCTTTACAATGCCGTTTTGCTGCTGGTTGGCTAATGCAACCTAACACTTCCTCACACCTGTTGAGATGCTTGAAGTACTGAATAGTTGCTGAGATTCAATCCTTGAAAAAAAGAACTTACCTTTTCACGGGTTCGTTTTTTTCAAAAAGCTCCTAAGAATTCACAAAAGCACAATTATTTTTAAAGGAAGGTGCGAGTGTTCATTCGAACAAATCACTAATAGATTTACTTATAGCACACATCACAGTCTTCGGGGCAGCAGAAATAAGATTATAGCACATTGGCTCATCATAAATAATGTCATTTCAACACAGCTTTGAACTTTTTTGCTTCAAATTGGTATTTTTAGGAATTAGAATTCAAATATTTTTCAAAAAAAATTAAAAAAGCATTCATTATAGATTCACCTACCAAACAATATTAGAGACTGTTTCACTTTATATTAGATATTGGTTTTATCATCTTGCTGTGAATAAATTAGTTCAACATTAGGTATCCGAGTTTCAGGATGTAAGTGAGATAATTGTTTCCACAGCCAAGCTACATTACATTAATACGGTATATATTGGGTATATGTAGACACCATGTTTACAATCCTCCAAATCATGGTTTGATGAATCAGTAACATGACCTCTGACTGTTACTATGTGCAATTTATTACCACTGCTGGTGCCTATAGGTATAGCACATTTATCTTTAAAAGTTTGTCATGTAAAATATTTAAACTGCTTTGTAAACTTGGAAAGAGAAACATGGGAGTTTTGTGGAAGCAAGAAGGTTTGGATGGCAGCAGATATACTCTTTCCTTGAGTTATTTAAGGTTTCTGCAGAATCAGAATTATATACATGAAGGATAGGATTTCACCAGCCTAGACTGGAAATAACGAAAACTTGAATCCTTCTTATCAGCTTTTTAGGAGGGTAATTGGGGTCCTGGATAGGAAATCTGGAAATCCCAAACCAGTCATGGCGTTGGTTATTAAAGTGGAGCCAATTATGATTGTGCAGAGCACAAGTAATATATCCATATCCCTGATATCTGTGTCATCTTTAGGCTATCCATATTTCCTTTTCTATTCTTCTCCCCTCTAACAATTCCAGTGGATTTGCATAAAGACATAATGACCAATATTTAAATTTTTTTGGATGACAAATTTATTTACAGTGCCATTTTGAAAGCTGCACCTAACTTGTGGAATGCATATCATTTCTTAAACCATTTTTGAAGCAAAAAAAGTTCTTCAGGAGAAGCAGCTGGGTGAAAACCAGATAGTTGTGTGATTGTAGAAATGTTGTGCGACGAAAACCCAAAGGGGAAAGTAGTACGGCTTTGTTGATGCGTGCAGCTGATTCTTATCTTTCTGTGGCATCTTAGGATCCTCGACAAACAGCCTTGTAGCATATCCGGACCCTCTGCCACAAACAACGCTACAGGTGCAAGTACAAGCCAACAACAGCAACAACAAGAAAGGAACTTTCACAGATGATCTCCACAAACTGGTGGATCAATGGACAAGCAAAACCGTGGGAGCTGTGCAGGCGAAACCATCCTTAAATCAACTTAAGCAGAACCAAAAGCGGCAAGACATGGAGCCAAAGGCTAACCCCATGCAGACACAGAATGAGACGTGTGGAGTAAGTGGCGCTCCTTGAAGAGCGTTACCTTTTACTTTGTGTCTGAAAGAGATTGCAGAGCTGGTGTTTGGAGGACATAAGCTTAAGGAGCATATTCCATATAAATATCCATTTCACTTCATTAACTGTAAAAAAAATAGCTTAAGAATTTTTATCTACTTGGACTTCATCTTGACACTGTTTGGTTCAGTATATAACTTTTTACAAATGGAGAATTGTGACAAAATGAAGAATACGAATGGAGAATAGTTGATACACAGCAATACATTTACTGGTAATCAAATGTTGCTTGTCTTAAAACAAATTTAAACCATGGTTGCTGAAGGTTTTTTTTATTTCCTTTTCCAACTGTGTCATTAATCTTCCAGTTGTTGGTTTGCTGGAATAGCTTCCTGGTAGCAGTGTGTAGGCTGTTCTTCTGCGAGAGACTGCGCCAGTACTTTCGCCTTTTAAGGGGGAGGATGGCAACTGGTACTGAGGTCCTATGGAGGTCTATTCAGAAGTTAAGTCCCATTGAGAGCAGTCTCACAGCAAAATCCTAGGCATGTCTGCTCAGACATGAAACCCGTTGAGTTCAATGGGGCTTACTCCCAGGTAATTGGGTATAGGATTGCAGCTTTAGTGTTCTTTTTTTACATTTCATTGATAATACTTCGTAGAACCCTAATTTAATGATGTGAATGTGGTTTAAAGTGAAAGATGGACACACTGTCATCTCCTTATCACACCACTTTCATCACTGCCACCCATTCCAATGCTACAACTGATTATTCCCAACCGCCACATGTTTCTAACTGCATGTTGCTGTTGTTACAAAGGCTAGTGCTAAATCATAACACCAGTGCTCCACTCCCCTATAGTGTACACATACAGAGATACTGCAATCAAGGAATGTCCCCATTCTCTTTTTTAATGTAAATTTGGTGAATCCACTCTATTTGAAGAGACTGGGGAAGACCCTCTTCACAGAAAAGTGTGTGTGTGTGTGACTGTTAAATGTGCACACTCCGAGTCCCAAATAACACATTGGAACTGCTGAACTACGGCACATGTCATTAGAGGAACTTAATATGCTGTGTGTTGAATCCAGTTGTGCCCTTCTGTTTGTGAAATGGATTTTGATCAAGCAGATGCTTCCACTGATAGAAGAGAAAGGGAGATTATTCCCCCCCCCCAATACATTCCTCCCCTCTGTGGCTCCCTGCGCCCACCAAAACTTATTCCAGAGGGTTGCGGGTACTGACAGAATGACATGGAAGATACCAGGGGGCTGTAGACTGGGAAAGGAGGGATGGCACAGAGAATGAATCGATGAAAGGAGTTCTTCTATTCACAAAGGAATACAACCATAATGGGACAGAGGCAGGATCTGGCAAATGCAATTTACAAAACTGCAGGTGGCATACTTAGGTTACATACATTTTTTGGACTTCCCTGACAAATTGCTGCTGTTTAGAGCTGGAAATCTGTGACCATAAGACATAGTGATGGGAAACACAAATACATACCTAAATCCAGCAGATGGAAATCAAAGAACTTAAGGGAGCCTGTGTGTGTGTGTGTGTGTCAGATTTATGCCAGAGTCAAAACTCAGAAGCCTGGGCTCACACATCATGTTCCCAGAGAAGAGGGCACAGCTGATTTTCTCCTCCCTGATCTCTTTTGCTGCCACACTAAGCTGAGCCAAGTTCAGCTTAGCATGTCATACGGGCCAAGGCACAAGGTGAAGCTGTACAAGAGTGTTTGTGGAACCCTTAGAGTCCACAATGGGCCAAGGCACAAGGTGAAGCTGTACAAGAGTGTTTGTGGAACCCTTAGAGTAGATTTGGGGTTGGAGGATTGCCTGTGGCAGACAGGGAAAAGAGAGGGAGGGGAAGTTTTGCTGTGTGAGCAGAAGTTGTTCTGTGCACCCAAAGGTTTAAGTGGATACAGCGCCTAGCTTTTTCAGGAAGAGAGCTCGAACATGAATTTGGTTTTGAATGACATGCAAAGCCAAGCTTTGCCTTCAATTAGTACAGCAAAGGAGCAGGAGCAGGGCAGCTGTGAGCTACTCCATGGTAAGATCCATGCATGGTTCAGCTTAGCGTGATATGTGAACCCAGCCAGAAAGGTAAGCCAATAAAACCTAGAAGCGAGAAGGGAATGAGTAAGAGGAAGAGCTATGTGCTCTTATCAGTTATTCAATATTGATGGATAATAATAATAATAATAATAATAATAATAATAATTTATTTGTACCCCCGTCCATCTGGCTAGGTTTCCCCAGCCACTCTGGGAGACCCCCAACAAAAATTTAAAATACATTAAAATGTCACACATTAAAAACTTCCCTGAACAGGGCTGCCTTCAGATGTCTTCTAAATGTCAGGTGGTTATTTATCTATTTGACATCTAATGGGAGGGCGTTCCACAGGGTGGGTGCCACTACCGAGAAGACCCTCTGCCTGGTTCCCTGTAAACAACAACATCATCATTAATGTTTCAGCTGGCTTTCTCTAGTAGAGGTTTTTTTTTTAATTAAATACTTCATTTTAGCGGTAGCAGCTTTCCTATGAATATGACACTTTAAATTTGTTTTAAAAATCAACAGATTGTATTGTTAAGGGAGAATAACAAAAATAAAGGAACTTGGTATAAGGAGGCTGTCTTAGCAAGGTGGGAAGTTCTCACAATCTCAGGTCTTATTTCTTAAGAGGGCTTTTGGCCTTGTTAGCTGCAAATGGTTACAAACTGTGGTGTCTGTCTACAAGAACCCGCTTCCTATATACCTTCGGTAACTGAGATCCATTTGATTGCATGTTGGCACTCACTGAAATATTTTCTCAGACACTTGCACAGCTTCCATTACTTGAGGAAATAACATGTGGTGTAATTATACTTGTGTTGCAGCACTAGAGCACCAAGACATGCTACAGGGTTAATCAAGGCAAGAAGCACGGTGAAAATATAAAGCGGTCTTGAAGCAGTGAAGCCTCCTTGCCCAGCAACCTCTATATTTTTCTCTCTCTCCCCCTTCCAGTGATACAAATAAATGCAGAAAGTAGGCTTGCACTTCCCTAATTGTTTGTCCAGTTGCAGTGGAGCAAACATACCAGGTTTGCTCAGCTGCTGAGCTATCAGGGCTTTGATAAAGCTGGTGCTAAGCTTCTGCAAATAAAGAGTTCATACTTTTGTATCCAGTCCTAAGAGAAGAAAAGGGCTGAGAAGCACTGCATTGGAAGAAGAATACGTAACTTCTGCCATATTTTGTACATTCTTACTATATACATTTGTATATGATGGTTCTATGGGCAAGTCTCTACAGATAATGAGAGTTGCATGCATGCTGTTTAAATACAGATTTCCTATTTGTCCCTCTCTTTGCCCTGCTATACAGAATACTCGGCCTGTGATATTTTTTATTCAACCAATGGTACTGTTGCTTTCAGCATCATCCTTTCTCTAAGACAAAACTTTGTATATTTTTTTGGGGGGGGGAATGGTGGTTCTTCTTGGATCAGTTGCATAAAAGCTTATAAGAATTTGCTTGTCCTGTTTTATTTGCTTATCAAAAGCACGATAGACAGTGTAACCCACATCTCTACTTTTTCTTTCTTGGATAAAAAAGGAACTCACTTCTCTTTGCTTCTGTTGCAGTAAGAACTCCTACAATAAAGTACATCAAATAAATTTGCCAATGAAGCATGAATGGCCAGCACAAATTTGTTCATTTGTTTTCAAAGCCACTGATATGCAAGGGTGGCCATGCTAGCTGTCAGGTTTTTTTAAACATCATGAAATGTGCATGGGATATAATTTTCAAGGGAGATAAGTAGTATGCATTGGTGGCAGCCCATCATCTATGAGCTTTTCATTAATGCTACTGTAACCCATGTTCAACAACTTCAGTGGTTGTGAGAGCTACGGGCTAAAAATAGCATCTCAAGCTCTACTGCATGTAGAAGTCCTTGAACTGAAAGAAATTATCTTAACAGGAGGTTGTACAAAACAATATGTGTTTTCTTTTGCATGATAATAAATGTGTCAGACCAGGACTCCAAAGGGATGAAGGTGGGGTAGGGGGGGGAAAGCTGTGAGATGGGAAGAAATGCTGAAGGAACCTAAAGAGTGCAGTTCTTGTTTCAGTGGCTGGTAGGTGATATGTTAAACAAACTGGAAACAGCAGAATTTTACATCTGTTTGAGCTTGATGCTAGCTGGCAAGGAAGCAAGAATTCTTGTGTGGGTGAAGAATGGAGAATTAAAAACAGGAGGGGGTAAAGTCCTCAGTGTTTTGTATCTATTGCCTTGCGGATAAGTTTGAGTAGGATTTGCAATTCACCGTTATCTTCCCTAATATAGGAAAGAGAATATAGTAACCTCTCAAAAATACTAGAAGGAATCCAGATAAAGAGATTGTGTAGAGCTGCTGAGGTTTACCGGTGGTTCTGTTAAAACTAGGCTTGATCCCTGTTCACATACCACAACTGGTGGTTCCTGGTGTGGCTGTGCATCTTCATTGGTAACAAAAGACACATCCAGTCAATTCTATAGGGCCCATGGGTATTGTGGACAGATGTGTGCATGCAGGTACACATCTAAATCCACACTGCAAGCATGCTAGGAAGTTGCCTTAGTGGTAGAAGCATGACTGAAATGGAGAAAAACTGGGAATTCAAGCTAAAAGGAATGGTTAGCATAGGCAGAGTTTTCTTGCTGGATTTGGACAATGGTAATTTAATCTAAGGCAATATTGGACATAATCCACAGGAAGATCAGTATGCTTATGCTGCACTGATTTCAACAAGATTTGAGCAGACTCGCAGCACAATTCCAGAAGTAAGTCGCTGTGATTTTAATGGAAATTTACAAGTGAGTGTTCGTAGGGTTGCAGCCTAGACTCTACTAACTTGTAAAGAAGGGGAAAGCGGTTTTTGAAAGAAACGTGAAGAAAGAAAAGATGAATGTTCAAACAAGGAAAGACTTGAGTGTGTGGTTCATATTAGCATTTTTAAAAATATGGAGACCTTAATAGGGAGAAACCATTTTCTTATTCTCTCTGGAAAGCAGAATCATGGCTGTGGTTGCCATGGAGTATGTATGACAAAGGCCCAAAATGAATTTACACGCTGTTTCAATATGAGAATATGGCAAGATGTTGATAGAAAGCTAAAATGTTCAATTACAAGCATCATTTTCCTTTGGGAATTTTGGAACTTATTAAAAGAAATTAAAAGAGCTCAAATAAAATGCATACCTTTAATTACAAAAGGCGGGGGGACACAAAAGGGGGTCAACATTATTGGATGTTGGAGGGAAAGCGAATGAAGAAAGCAAAATGTAAAACTGAAATTTGAAGAGCAAATTGTTAAAAATTATAACAACTAACACTAAAAACCCCATTCAACCTATGGACCAATTGGCACATCACATTAGTCACATGATGTTTTGTCATTTGTGTGCAAGATTTTTCATTCAATAGCCAGCCTGGTGGACTTGATCAAGGCCTTGCAGGTTAGGAGTGCTTTAACCCTTTCTCCCTTGCTGTGGCCTTGACCTGTTTCAGGCCACCCGCCAGAACTATTGTTTGTTTCGAGGGGAGAAAGTGGTCACAAAATTAAAAAGCTTTCACAATGTTGAAAGAGTTACTATCTAAACAGAAAGAAGAGGTGTTGATTATTGTAACTGCCAGATTAATACCAGTATATGCCAAGTATCGTGGGACCCAGGTGGCACTGTGGGTTAAACCACTGCGCCTAGGGCTTGCTGATCAGAAGGTCAGCGGTTCGAATCCCTGTGACGGGGTGAGCTCCCGTTGCTCGGTCCCAGCTCCTGCCAACCTAGCAGTTCGAAAGCACGTCAAAATGCAAGTAGATAAATAGGAACCGCTACAGCGGGAAGGTAAACGGCGTTTCCATGTGCTGCTCTGGTTTGCCAGAAGCGGCTTTGTCATGCTGGCCACATGACCTGGAAGCTATACGCTGGCTCCCTCGGCCAATAATGCGAGATGAGCGCGCAACCCCAGAGTCGGTCACGACTGGACCTAATGGTCAAGGGTCCCTTTACCTTTATGCCAAGTATCACAAGAATCCACAAATGCCCAAATAGTATGCAAAACAATGGGGGTATGGCTCTCTTATAAAAATTAGCGTGGGTGGTGTGGGTTAAATTTGGGAGCACATAATGAAAATCGGTTTGAAAAGGCTTTGCGTTATGTGGTAGTAAAATAGTTTCCACTGCTTCTATTGGTGAGGGAGCTGTGTGTATACTGTATGTGCCGGGAGGGTTGAAGTGCATACTGAGCTGGCTATTTGCAAACAAAATATCAATGCAAAGGGCAAACATGCAACCAACGTAATGTGTAGTTTGGCTCATCCAAAGATCTTCAAGGCGGTTGACTGAAGAGCAAAGTGACAGATGAGCAAAACGTATTGGGAGAAGAGAATCCTAAATAAGCTGTATCCACCCAGGGACTGGTCTTAGTAGAAAGCTCATGAGTATACACGGTGCCATTTGGATTTTCAAAAAAGTTGAAGGTCTGAGCACATTATTGATG
Organism: Zootoca vivipara; assembly: GCF_965207765.1. Taxonomy (NCBI): domain Eukaryota; kingdom Metazoa; phylum Chordata; class Lepidosauria; order Squamata; family Lacertidae; genus Zootoca; species Zootoca vivipara. The sequence goes on along the minus strand of NC_142584.1, from coordinate 77,592,792 downwards.
TTTATAAAACTGCCAGTAAGTTGCCCATCCAAATGCAGCAAGCCTTTATGGAAACATAGTGATAAAGATGAGCCGTGGCTGAGCAGCTGGCAAGTGCCAGCCCCAGCTTCCCTTTTATATTCCTAGCTGGCCTTCCTCCATCTTTCTAATTTTGCCTTTCCTCCTGTTGGGTACCCTGCCTCTTCTTCCTTGTCCCATCCCCATCCTCTCACTTCCTTGTCTTTTTCTGCTGCATCACCTGCGCCCCTTTAGTTAAGCCTCAGGCTTCTGCTGTCTTCCTCTTTCCTCTTTTTTTTAGGCCCTCAAACAAGGCTTTGCTTCAGACCACCTAACTAGGCCAATTCATTCCCCACATATTAGACTATAACTTGCTATGGGAATGCATGTGAACTTCCATTATAAGGTGCCCTATAAGTAGTACAAATAAATGAATAAAGGTTCATGGAAGGTGGTTACTAAAAAACAAACAAACCCCACCAGGAATCAATGAACTTAAAAGTTAAAAGGTAAAGGAACCCCTGACCGTTAGGTCCAGTCACAGATGACTCGGGTTGCGGTGCTCATCTCGCTTTACTGGCCAAGGGCTCCGGCATTTGTCCACAGACAGTTTCTGGGTCATGTGGCCAGCATGACTAAGCCGCTTCTGCCGAACCAGAGCAGCGCACTGAAACACCATTTACCTTCCCGCTGGAGCGGTACCTATTTACCTACTTGCACTTTGACATGCTTTCGAACTGCTAGGTTGGCAGGAGCAGGGACCGAACAATGGGAGCTCACCCTGCCACGGGGATTCGAATCACCGACCTTCTGATCCGCAAGCCCTAGGCTCTGTGGTTTAGACCACAGCGCCACCCACGTCCCTATTTAAAAGTTGCACAACTGTAAATATGTTTACATACAAATTAGTAATTTACTGTATTTGAAATTAGTTTTCAAATATAGGTATGCATTTAGGTTGTATTTGGGACTCAGGACCAGCAGACTATCTGGAAACCTCTAGGATAGATACGATAGGATAGTTAATTTCTAGAAATGATGGAAGCTGGAGGTATTAGGAGAGAAAAAGCACAATATTATTTCCTTCTCAATAGTATTTAATTAGTCTTCCAGCCTTCCAGACAATGAGCTGATATTAGCCACTAGAGCTAGGACTGTATGTCAAAAATGCCTAAATAGAGAATTTTGAACCAAACCCATGCTGCAAAACAATGTTATCTAACCACAGATGGCCTGAGTACAGTAAAAAATAGTACCTGACCTTTTTTGTTTTTTGTTTTTAAAGGTTCTATGATAGAGTGCTCACTTTCATGGCACATCTCTCTTGTACTTTGTAATACTCCTGCCAATTGCAACAAGGAGAAGCTATCAACGTTCTGCAAATCTGTTGCCCATGTACAACTGCTCATTCCATGAAGAGCTAACGAAGATTTCATTTCTTGGCTAAATAGAGTCTCTTAAGATTGTTAGGAAAGCCTTTCATCTCCCTTGTGTCATTTAAATGAAATAAATATTTTGAAGTTGTCATCCTTGGATCCAAAATGGGCAGCTAACGTGAAATCCTACACATTTCTACTCAGAAGTTAGTCCCATTGAGTTCAATGGAGCTTAGGTTTGGGTAAGGAGTAGGAACCCTGTTCAATAGATATGCCTAGGATTGTACTGTTGTCTTTTTCAATCTAGATATTGCAACCAATTCCCCCTTCCCCAAATGCTTTCTCCCTATTAACAACTTTTCACTTCAGTTCATGCACATTTTCTGCCTTAAAAATTCTCACTCCATCTCCTGGGTATAATTATCCATTTGACCCTGATATTATAGACAAAGGGATTGCCTGAAAGAACCATCATTCAGGAGTAGGTGCTGACTTAATGAAATCACTGCCAGAAGTTGTAAATTATATGTGAAATTAAAACCTGCTAACCAAATCCATGGGGGAACCAGACAGATCTCTTGTACAATAATTGCTTTTGTGGCATTTGGACTATATTTAAGCTCATAATTCTCAGGAAGTCAGCTGTTCTCAGTGTTTAGAAAAGAAAGCCCTTTCTCTCATCCAGTTCTGCATTGTCTAGATATTTTCAGAGCTGTGGAGCTGAGCTATATAGTCCCAAGAGCTCTCTGTGTGTGTTCAAAGGATTCTTTGGAGAGCCAGTGAAAAGATGTTATGGGATGGCTGAAAGCAGGGAAGGGAGCTAACTGGTACATATATTTCTTCTACCTACACATGAATATATTGTGGACAACAGTTTTCAATACAGCGACACTGTTCTCCAGATTGTGTTGAAAGGAGATAGGTGTGGGACTTGGGTGGGTTGTTATTGTTTTAAGGAAAGCAATGATTGATTATCAGCTCTTATATACTGACAGAGAAATAATGGAGGTATTTTGCAGACCTCCACATTGCCTAAATTTCATGTGGAATGTAGACAGTTCAGAGGATTCCCCCTGAAGTCATTATGTCTATGAAACCTAGAGGGGTGTGTTTGTGTTAAAGCAACTGGCTGAGTTTCTGTGTTTATTGCCTCATTCACAATCTACAATCTCCTCCACTGGAGGGGGCAGAACCAGGACGTCCCCTTAGAACAGAGTAGCCGAGTGTGATGCAACTGTTGAGTTTGAAATGATAAACTGCCATAAAGCGACGATGTCTCACTGCTCAGCTAGGAGGGTACAAGCGTAATAGCTGTTGCTTTTTTATGTTTGTTTTTGTAGGTTAATTCAGTAAGAACAGGAGTGGGGGAAAAGACAATTGTTCCAGTCTCTTGCCCAGTGCCAGCTGCATTAACTCCTGGAGTTTCAACATCCCTGCCAGTGCCTATGCCAGGTACTACCCTTTCTGGCACAGTAAAACCTTATGTGATGCCTCTTTGTCAATATGGAGGAGTTTTCCCTACATCCGTTTTTGGAGTGCAGTGGTTGGGCCCAGCCACACAGCCTGGGATTGTAGGAGGCCAGAGCGTTGCGCCATTCCCACCTCTGGGCAAAAACGGCTTGCAGCTGTTTCCAGTGCCGCTGCAGCAACCCGTGGTCAGCCCGCCGGGCTCTAACATGAGAATAACCTAGCTCGGCCACCTTTCGATAGCTGACGGTGCTTTCCCGTGTGTGACCAGGGTGTGTTGACCTGCCGGCATTCAGCTCAGGCCTGCTAGTGTGCCCACCATCCATACACTGAATCAAGCAATCACTGTGAAATGTTTTCACACCGATTCGTTTGTGGCTATGGCAATATTTGCTTCTCCTTCCTTGCTGAAGATCACTTTATTTTGTGCTCTGGTGTTTGAAACCGCAAACTTCCGCGTTAATGTACTTGAATTGATGGTTAAGACAACTGTATTAATCCTGCAGGAGTATTAGTGCCTTGAATTCAAGCTTTTCAGTTCTCGCTGGAAAGATGTAAATAATAAGAATAATTGAAAAGTGTATTTTATTTACAATCTGCTTGTCTGAGGTTATTTTTTCTTAATTTGCATATATATATTGAAAAAAATGTTGAAGGTTTACATTTGAAACTCTTGCCCAGTTTTGTTCCATTTTTCTCCTGTAAATGCTTTTATTTTAACTGGTGGTTAAAGGGTGAGTTTAAAAAAGAACAAGGGTGGCTTAAATGTTTACAGAGTGAGTTATTGACAGAAGACTTTTCATTTTAACAAAGAGTAATAACATAAGTCGCTTTCTTTTGCAATAGAAGCATTTAAAAGAGCTTGAAATTAAGTTGTATATATGTGTGCAGGTAATAGCTTTGGGCAGTGCAATTCACTTTGTTATGCAATCTTTCTGGAAAAGCTGTTGCAAGTGAAAACTTCTGTTTTAATATGAAATAGCAAATTTGGCAAGCAGTTTAAGATGCTTTTCTCTCCCTCCCCCTTTTCTCTCCTTCCCTCCCTCTCTTTCTCACTTAGCCGCAAAACCAAAAACTATTCTGAACAAATTATGTTATTTAAATTCAATCCATGCATGTTTCATTTGTGAAATAAACTAATCAAAATATTGGTTATAGGAGAACCCGTCCCAAAGTTACTATTTTTTAAAAAAACATATGTAAGTACTGAACTTTACTTGCATGCCATTGCCTTTATTCCAACAGCAGTCATAGTTCAGAACCATATTTGAAGTGCTTACAGTATTTTCACTGAAGTGGAATTAAATGTGAAGCTTTCTTTATTATTATCCACCCTACTTATTTAGTAGTGTTGGTGTTTGATCACATTTGAATTTATTTCACCATTTTTCACTCTGTTTGCACTGTAGATAGAATGGGCACCTCTTTCTTTTTTTGACTTGTGCTTTTTTTCATTGAGTTCACTTAACTGTACATAGACTTTGCACCTTCACCTCTCATATAAAGGCACAAGGTAACTACCAAGGTTGATTTGCAGATTGGTAAGTCTCTATTTACTTGAAATGATAAAAAAAACTAGGACAAGCATAATGGCACACATTTTAAAATAAAAAGCATTGCAACAGAAAAGTTGAAGGCACACTGCACTCACATTCTCTCTTTATGACATTTTTGAACTACCTGCTGAAGAGTCGGAGCTGTTTTGTGCTGCCGATCTGTGAATTGTATAGTTCTATTGTACATTGAGCATTAAGAACTGTCTGAAACGTTTTGTTGGTTCCATTTAGTTTATATTATTCCATCAATTCGGTTAGAATTGAATTTTGTAGAACATGGTGCAGAGTCATCTGCCTGGGCAAAATACATGCTGTAGTAAGAGATTTCTGCTCTCTGTAACATGTATATTTCATTTGTTTGAGACTTTATTTTAGATTCATGTCTGTATGCTTTATGAGCAAAATATGGAAAATCTTGTTCTCACTACCCCCTTGGCTTGCACTGAAACCTTCGGTTTGTTGGTATTGCCTGTTGTATAGCCGTGCCCCTTGTCAGCTGACAAGTCAGTGGCACCAGCTCCTCACTCCCAAGAGATTGTATATATTCAAGAGAAGACAAAATAAAACATTTTTGTGCTTGAAAAAATTGTGGAAAACCTAGTGTGTTGCTAAAATTCTTAAGCTATCACAAGATAGCACCGCTCTTTAATTCCATTCCCTGCAGCTTCAGACACCGATTTAAGGAATCATCTGTGACCAGGTATCCTTAATTGAGAGCACTAAAAATGTCCCCTTGCTCTCTCCACCAAGTCCAATGAGTAAATCCTTCAATGGGTGCCCTTGGCAGACCTCATGTTTTTTGCCACATTGTCCTCAATGAATTTGACTTTTAGTCTAAAAATTTAGTGCACCATTCTGTTGATCCATTTCACACCCATGAATCTTATGGTAAAGGATGGGTAAGAAATCTGAATAAATAAATGTTAAGGACAGCAATTGGCTTGCTTGATAATTCTAAGCACAGAACTTTGAATATATGCTATTGTATATGTTTGGGGTGAAATAAACTGTCAACTTGGGACAGGAATGGTTAAATGGTAACAGTGGTGGCAAGCTTCATGACACAAAAAATCCAACACAATAAAAGTATATTGGACTGGAGAAATCACTGTAGGTTCAGACACCGGCTACAATTCAGCAAATTTCTCAGTAGTGTTGCTTCTTGTATCTATTTAATAGCAAAGGAGCAGCCTTGACTGGGCTCATGATCCCTGAGTAAAATAGACTCGGTTACTATGAATGAGGATGCCATTAATTCTCAAAGTCCTGATCCTGCCTTCTGCAGCTGGTACTTTTGAGCCCAGGGAGTCATGTTTGATGTTAAGAAAATGAGCTCATTCTCATTTTAAGTGAGAAAGACTTCTGCCCATATTAATGTAACCTGAATCCTGTTACATTTTGGATGGGAGAGGTGGCCTACTGAATGTGTAGTCCTGTATAGCCTGAACCACCAGAGATCTGAAAGACAGCCCTTGAATTGTATTTTAGAATTCTAAATGTATTTGCTTCCCCACCCCGCAAATTGTTTTTGTTTAAAAAAGTATGTTATGATTTGCCCTTTCACGTAGATGGATGGATGAATATGGCATGGAGCCCAGCAAGAGATCATGGACAGGGTGTATGGTCCACAGCATTCTTATACAGTACATTTCAGTTGTGTATTTAAGTCCAAATCAAGAGTTTGAATTCAATCCTAAAGGAAGTCAGGAGAGGTGCATTGATGTGTTCCAAGCAAAAGAACCTGTATCTGAACACTCATAAATGATAGCTTCAGATAGCGTATATTAGTAATTCCAGTCTTGAACTGATGGTGGTAATGAACTTCATGTCTGAATCTAAAATAAGGGATCGCTGCTTTATTACTTGAAGAAGATCACTACAGCGCTGACACAATTCCAGAGCATCAGTGATGAATGTCCCTCTGCCCTTCCAGAGCAGAAGATTTGTCAGCTATTATTTCTTTAGTTTTTTGTCTCGTGCTGAATTCAACTGCAATCAAGTTACTGGTATCCATTCTCCCTCCATCACCAAAGACCAAATACGCAGTCAGTTGGACAGATTAGGCCCTGCAGCCAGCATAATATTTCACTCTCATCTTTCTCATGATGATGTCCCACTGCCTCTATGCAAATTGAAATGAAGAAGTAACTGGCTGGGATCTCATGGGGAATGCAACAGTATTATCTAATAGTATTAGCTAAAAATCGTAGATCCAAGTTGCAAGCAAAAGTGCAGAACTGTAGTTCCAGAAAAAGCCAGACTGGCAGGTGTATATATATAAAAAACCCACACAAAACACAACCATCCATATCTAGAGGAAGCTGAAAAGTAACGAGTTCCTCTGTCCACCGGTGATAAGGGCCATCTTCAGCAGCCTTTTGGGTAAAGGGTGATGATGATGGGAATGGAAGGATATCTGCCCTGTATGTGTTTTGTTGATGGTGTTTTAGCTTCAGGGCATAAAAGATTACCAATTTCAGTCCATCCAGTTTCATGTTCTAAAAATGGTGCTGAGTATGTATATTTTGCCAACCAAATGATTACAAGTGATAGGTTCACGGAGGCCCAATAGTCTTAAGTTAGTCCAAAAACAGTTCACAAAAAATTGGGTGACTGTACTGTTAGATCACACTAGCAGAATAAGCAGATCCAAATTATGTCTTTCTTGTTTATGAGACAAATATAAATATATAGCATCTTATCAGCTATCCAACTTAACACTTCTTCTTGAGGAACCATCAGGATTTAGGTCTTTAATGGTAAAAACAAATAGATAAAGGAATGTTTTCCACTTGTGACTCAAGATACAATGCAGTGTGAAAGTTTTGTGACACATCTCAGTTTAGCTACTGGATGCAGCTGGTATTTTGTTCCTGGATCGTTGGAGATCATGAAGTTGCAGAAGAACTGACTCTATAGGAAGAACACGGGCTTCTTGGTGCACCACTAGATTGTGAAATTTGAAATGGCCATTGTTAAAACTTACTTTCAAAACAAACGTGGAACAATAACACTTAAGCATTCAGCTTTCTACTGAAAGTACACAAACATCACAGCACATTTTGTGGACCTTTTAAAATGTGGCTGCATATAGGAAAAGTCATACATTATGCTGAGGCCGCTTGAATACTAAGGAGTTGCAGGATATGAACCACACGTGTGTTTATAAGAAAACAGGAAGAGCCCTACTGGATGAGTCCAAAAGTTCATCTAGTTCAGGCATCCCCAAACTTCGGCCCTCCAGATGTTTTGGACTACAATTCCCATCTTCCCCAACCACTCGTTCTCTTAGCTAGGGATCATGGGAGTTGTAGGCCAAAACATCTGGAGGGCTGCAGTTTGGGGATGCCTGATCTAGTTTAACATCTTATTTCCAATGACTACTCCAGAAAGTTCACAAGCAGGGAATGAAGACAACAGTGTTTCTAGTTATGTTTTCAGCATCTGGTATTTGGAAGCGTTCTATTCAACCCTCATTTATTTAATTTATTTTAAGTACTGATTGCCTGCCCTTCATCTTGTAGTGACAACAATGGAAGCACCGGATCTCTCTCTCGATCTCTCTCTCTTCTGTGTTTGTGGGTGCACACAGGTCCAAGCTTTTATATTATATGCAATAAAGTTAGCATTGCTGCATAGAATTTGCTTAGAATGCACAACTGAACAAAGAAAATTTTTGATTTATTGGAACATTTTGTGCCACTATGTTTGTCATTGCATCAATTAGGGGTAAAAAAAATGTATTCAGAAGGAAAGCTGTGATTCTGTCAATTATGAAAATAACCTACATGACACAAAAATACTTTGGAAATTTTAACTGGCCTGTATGCCATGTGCTGTCTACGCCAAAAAAATGTGATGTTTTTAAATGTTGCTTTTTTAAAATGCTGGGCATGCTCATTTTAAACTTACAACTATTTGTTGTACTGTACTGCAAGTAACTCTATGCAGGGATATTTTCTGCCCTGCATGTGCCTAGAATGTCTTAACAATGCTCCAATTTATAGTTAAGAAGAGAGAAACAATAAGTAGAATTGAAGGTGTGGGAAACCACGAAAGTGAAAGGGACTTGATTATTAGCTGTTAATGTTTGAACAGGGAACCTTGTATCATCCTCTCTCTTCACCTGATGAGATGTGTGAGCTAT